>NC_049979.1:27754710-27756821 GCF_000003815.2 Branchiostoma floridae
TTAAGTCATCCCCCTACCCGGTGCCGTGACAGGCGGTGTTCCAAAATAAGAGCTAGCGGTTGCGCCTAAACGGAGCCCATTTACTCAAGAATATCTCGAGAAGGAAGTGTCACAACATTTTGCGGTTTTCATCTTTGCATTTCATGCTAAGCAACCTGTCCAACCATAGCAAGCTTGCCAGGCCGGAACTTGAAGCCTAAGCTACAATCGCGTTATTAAGTCATCCCCCTACCCGGTGCCCAGACAGGCGGTGTTCCAAAATAAGAGCTAGCGGTTGCGCCTAAACGGAGCCCATATACTCAAGAATATCTCGAGAAGGAAGTATCACAACATTTTGCGGTTTTCATCTTTCCATTCCTTGCTAAGCAACCTTTCCAACCATACCAAGATTACAAGGCCGGAACTTGAAGCCTAAGCTACAATCGCGTTATTAAGTCATCCCCCTACCCGGTGCCGTGACAGGCGGTGTTCCAAAATAAGAGCTAGCAGTTGCGACTAAACGGAGCCCATATACTCAAGAATATCTCGAAAAGGAAGTATCACAACATTTTGCGGTTTTCATCTTTCCATTCCTTGCTAAGCAACCTGTCCAACCATACCAAGCTTGCCAGGCCAGAACTTGAAGCCTAAGCTACAATCGCGTTATTAAGTCACCCCCCTACCCGGTGCCGTGACAGGCGGTGTTCCAAAATAAGAGCTAGCGGTTGCGCCTAAACGGAGCCCATATACTCAAGAATATCTCGAGAAGGAAGTATCACAACATTTTGCGGTTTTCATCTTTCCATTCCTTGCTTACCAACCTTTCCAACCATACCAAGCTTGCCAGGCCGGAACTTGAAGCCTAAGCTACAATCGCGTTATTAAGTCATCCCCCTACCCGGTGCCGTGACAGGCGGTGTTATAAAATAAGAGCTAGCAGTTGCGCCTAAAGGGAGCCCATATACTCAAGAATATCTCGAGAAGGAAGTATCACAACATTTTGCGGTTTTCATCTTTCCATTCCTTGCTAAGCAACCTGTCCAACCATACCAAGCTTGCCAGGCCGGAACTTGAAGCCTAAGCTACAATCGCGTTATTAAGTCACCCCCCTACCCGGTGCCGTGACAGGCGGTGTTCCAAAATAAGAGCTAGCGATTGCGCCTAAAGGGAGCCCATATACTCAAGAATATCTCGAGAAGAAAGTATCACAACATTTTGCGGTTTTTATCTTTCCATTCCTTGCTAAGCAACCTTTCCAACCATACCAAGCTTGCCAGGCCGGAACTTGAAGCCTAAGCTACAATCGCGTTATTAAGTCATCCCCATACCCGATGCCCTGACAGGCGGTGTTCCAAAGTAAGAGCTAGCGGTTGCGCCTAAACGGAGCCCATATACTCAAGAATATCTCGAGAAGGAAGTATCACAACATTTTGCGGTTTTCATCATTCCACTTCTTGCTAAGCAACCTTTCCAATCATAGCAAGCTTGCCAGGCCGGAACTTGAAGCCTAAGCTACAATCGCGTTATTAAGTCATCCCCCTACCCGGTGCCCAGACAGGCGGTGTTCCAAAATAAGAGCTAGCGGTTGCGCCTAAACGGATCCCATATACTCAAGAATATCTCGAGAAGAAAGTATCACAACATTTTGCGGTTTTCATCTTTCCATTCCTTGCTAAGTAACCTTTCCAACCATACCAAGCTTGCCAGGCCGGAAGTTGAAGCCTAAGCTACAATCGCGTTATTAAGTCATCCCCCTACCCGGTGCCGTGACAGGCGGTGTTCCAAAGTAAGAGCTAGCGGTTGCGCCTAAACGGAGCCCATATACTCAAGAATATCTCGAGAAGCAAGTATCACAACATTTTGCGGTTTTCATCTTTCCATTCCTTGCTAAGCAAACTTTCCAACCATACCAAGATTACAAGGCCGGAACTTGAAGCCTAAGCTACAATCGCGTTATTAAGTCATCCCCCTACCCGGTGCCGTGACAGGCGGCGTTCCAAAATAAGAGCTAGCAGTTGCGACTAAAGGGAGCCCATATATTCAAGAATATCTCGAAAAGCAAGTATCACAACATTTTGCGGTTTTCATCTTTCCATTCCTTGCTAAGCAACCTTTCCAACCATACCAAGCTT
>NC_049979.1:27757036-27761660 GCF_000003815.2 Branchiostoma floridae
ACCAGGCCGGAACTTGAAGCCTAAGCTACAATCGCGTTATTAAGTCATCCCCCTACCCGGTGCCGTGACAGGCGGTGTTCCAAAAAAAGACTAGCGGTTGCGCCTACATGGAGCCCATATACTCAAGAATATCTCGAGAAGGAAGTGTCACAACATTTTGCGGTTTTCATCTTTCCACTTCATGCTAAGCAACCTGCCCAACCATATCAAACTTGCCAGGCCGGAACTTGAAGCCTAAGCTACAATCGCGTTATTAAGTCATCCCCCTACCCGGTGCCCTGACAGGCGGTGTTCCAAAATAAGAGCTAGCGGTTGCGACTAAACGGAGCCCATATACTCAAGAATATCTCGAGAAGGAAGTATCACAACATTTTGCGGTTTTCATCTTTCCATTCCTTGCTAAGCAACCTTTCTAACCATACCAAGCTTGCCAGGCCGGAACTTGAAGCCTAAGCTACAATCGAGTTATTAAGTCATCACCCTACCCGGTGCCGTGACAGGCGGTGTTCCAAGACAAGAGCTAGCGGTTGCGCCTAAACGGAGCCCATATACTCAAGAATATCTCGAGAAGGAAGTATCACAACATTTTGCGGTTTTCATCTTTTCATTCCTTGCTAAGCAACCTTTCTAACCATACCAAGCTTGCCAGGCCGGAACTTGAAGCCTAAGCTACAATCGCGTTATTAAGTCACCCCCCTACCCGGTGCCCTGACAGGCGGTGTTCCAAAATAAGAGCTAGCGGTTGCGACTAAACGGAGCCCATATACTCAAGAATATCTCGAGAAGGAAGTATCACAACATTTTGCGGTTTTCATATTTCCATTTCTTGCTAAGCAACCTGTCCAACCATACCAAGCTTGCCAGGCCGGAACTTGAAGCCTAAGCTACAATCGCGTTATTAAGTCATCCCCTACCCGGGGCCGTGACAGGCGGTGTTCCAAAATAAGAGCTAGCAGTTGCGACTAAACGGAGCCCATATACTCAAGAATATCTCGAGAAGGAAGATCACAACATTTTGCGGTTTTCATCTTTCCATTCCTTGCTAAGCAACCTGTCCAACCATACCAAACTTGCCAGGCCGGAACTTGAAGCTTAAGCTACAATCGCGTTATTAAGTCATCCCCTACCCGGTGCCGTGACAGGCGGTGTTCCAAAAAGAGCTAGCGGTTGCGCCTAAAGGGAGCCCATATACTCAAGAATATCTCGAGAAGGAAGTATCACAACATTTTGCGGTTTTCATCTTTCCATTCCTTGCTAAGCAATCTTTCTAACCACACCAAGCTTGCCAAGCCGGAACTTGAAGCCTAAGCTACAATCGCGTTAGTAAGTCACCCCCCTACCCGGTGCCCAGATAGGCGGTGTTCCAAAATAGGAGCTAGCAGTTGCGACTAAACGGAGCCCATATACTCAAGAATATCTCGAGAAGCAAGTATCACAACATTTTGCGGTTTTTATCTTTCCATTCCTTGATAAGCAACCTTTCCAACCATACCAAGCTTGCCAGGCCGGAACTTGAAGCTTAAGCTACAATCGCGTTATTAAGTCATCCCCCCTACCCGGTGCCCAGACAGGCGGTGTTCCAAAATAAGAGCTAGCGGTTCGCCTAAAGGGAGCCCATATATTCAAGAATATCTCGAGAAGGAAGTATCACAACATTGTGCGGTTTTCATATTTCCATTTCTTGCTAAGCAACCTGTCCAACCATACCAAGCTTGCCAGGCCGGAACTTGAAGCCTAAGCTACAATCGCGTTATTAAGTCATCCCCTACCCGGTGCCGTGACAGGCGGTGTTCCAAAATAAGAGCTGGCAGTTGCGACTAAACGGAGCCCATATACTCAAGAATATCTCGAGAAGGAAGTATCACAACATTTTGCGGGTTTCATCTTTCCATTCCTTGCTAAGCAACCTGTCCAACCATACCAAGCTTGCCAGGCCGGAACTTGAAGCCTAAGCTACAAACGCGTTATTAAGTCATCCCCCTACCCGGCGCCGTGACAGGCGGTGTTCCAAAATAAGAGCTAGCGGTTGCGCCTAAACGGAGCCCATATATTCAAGAATATCTCGAAAAGCAAATATCACAACATTTTGCGGGTTTTCATCTTTCCATTCCTTGCTAAGCAACCTGTCCAACCATACCAAGGCTTGCCAGGCCGGGAACTTGAAGCCTAAGCTACAATCGCGTTATTAAGTCATCCCCCCTACCCGGTGCCGTGACAGGCGGTGTTCCAAAATAAGAGCTAGCGGTTGCGCCTAAACGGAGCCCATATATTCCAGATATCTCGAAAGCAATATCACAACATTTTGCGGTTTTCATCTTTCCATTCCTGCCTAAGCAACCTTTTTTTACCATACCAAGCTTGCCAGGCCGGAAGTTGAAGCCTAAGCTACAATCGCGTTATTAAGTCATCCCCCTACCCGGTGCCCTGACAGGCGGTGTTCCAAAATAAGAGCTAGCGGTTGCGCCTAAACGGAGCCCATATACTCAAGAATATCTCGAGAAGGAAGTATCACAACATTTTGCGGTTTTCATCTTTCTATTCCTTGCTAAGCAACCTTTCCAACCATACCAAGCTTGCCAGGCCGGAACTTGAAGCCTAAGCTAAAATCGCGTTATTAAGTCATCCCCCTACCCGGTGCCGTGACAGGCGGTGTTCCAAAATAAGAGCTAGCGGTTGCGCCTAAACGGAGCCCATATACTCAAGAATATCTCGAGAAGGAAGTATCACAACATTTTGCGGTTTTCATCTTTCTATTCCTTGCTAAGCAACCTTTCCAACCATACCAAGCTTGCCAGGCCGGAACTTGAAGCCTAAGCTAAAATCGCGTTATTAAGTCATCCCCCTACCCGGTGCCGTGACAGGCGGTGTTCCAAAAAAAGCTAGCGGTTGCGACTAAAGGGAGCCCATATACTCAAGAATATCTCGAGAAGGAAGTATCACAACATTTTGCGGTTTTTATCTTTCCAGTCCTTGCTAAGCAACCTTTCCAACCATACCAAGCTTGCCAGGCCGGAACTTGAAGCCTAAGCTACAATCGCGTTATTAAGTCATCCCCTACCCGGTGCCGTGACAGGCGGTGTTCCAAAATAAGAGCTAGCAGTTGCGACTAAACGGAGCCCATATACTCAAGAATATCTCGAGAAGGAAGTATCACAACATTTTGCGGTTTTCATCTTTCCATTCCTTGCTAAGCAACCTGTCCAACCATACCAAACTTGCCAGGCCGGAACTTGAAGCTTAAGCTACAATCGCGTTATTAAGTCATCCCCCTACCCGGTGCCGTGACAGGCGAATGTTCCGAAAAAGAGCTAGCGGTAGCGCTAAACGGAGCCATATACTCAGAATATCTCGAGAAGGACGTGTCACAATATTTTGCGGTTTCATCTTTCCACTTCATGCTAAGCAACCTGCCCAACCATAGCAAGCTTGCCAGGCGGGAACTTGAAGCCTAAGCTACAATCGCGTTATTAAGTCATCCCCCTACCCGGTGCCCAGACAGGCGGTGTTCCAAAATAAGAGCTAGCGGTTGCGCCTAAACGGAGCCCATATACTCAAGAATATCTCGAGAAGGAAGTATCACAACATTTTGCGGTTTTCATCTTTCCATTCCTTGCTAAGCAACCTTTCCAACCATACCAAGATTACAAGGCCGGAACTTGAAGCCTAAGCTACAATCGCGTTATTAAGTCATCCCCCTACCCGGTGCCGTGACAGGCGGTGTTCCAAAATAAGAGCTAGCAGTTGCGACTAAACGGAGCCCATATACTCAAGAATATCTCGAAAAGGAAGTATCACAACATTTTGCGGTTTTCATCTTTCCATTCCTTGCTAAGCAACCTGTCCAACCATACCAAGCTTGCCAGACCAGAACTTGAAGCCTAAGCTACAATCGCGTTATTAAGTCACCCCCCTACCCGGTGCCGTGACAGGCGGTGTTCCAAAATAAGAGCTAGCGGTTGCGCCTAAACGGAGCCCATATACTCAAGAATATCTCGAGAAGGAAGTATCACAACATTTTGCGGTTTTCATCTTTCCATTCCTTGCTTACCAACCTTTCCAACCATACCAAGCTTGCCAGGCCGGAACTTGAAGCCTAAGCTACAATCGCGTTATTAAGTCATCCCCCTACCCGGTGCCGTGACAGGCGGTGTTATAAAATAAGAGCTAGCAGTTGCGCCTAAAGGGAGCCCATATACTCAAGAATATCTCGAGAAGGAAGTATCACAACATTTTGCGGTTTTCATCTTTCCATTCCTTGCTAAGCAACCTTTCCAACCATACCAAGCTTGCCAGGCCGGAACTTGAAGCCTAAGCTACAATCGCGTTATTAAGTCATCCCCCTACCCGGTGCCCTGACAGGCGGTGTTCCAAAAAAAGAGCTAGCGGTTGCGCCTAAACGGAGCCCATATACTCAAGAATATCTCGAGAAGGACGTGTCACAATATTTTGCGGTTTTCATCTTTCCACTTCATGCTAAGCAACCTGCCCAACCATACCAAGCTTGCCAGGCCGGAACTTGAAGCCTAAGCTACAATCGCGTTATTAAGTCATCCCCCTACCCGGTGCCGTGACAGGCGGTGTTCCAAAATAAGAGCTAGCGGTTGCGCCTAAAGGGAGCCCATAT
>NC_049979.1:27762091-27762932 GCF_000003815.2 Branchiostoma floridae
TCAAGAATATCTCGAGAAGCAAGTATCACAACATTTGGCGGTTTTCATCTTTCCATTCCTTGCTAAGCAACCTTTTCAACCATACCAAGATTACCAGGCCGGAACTTGAAGCCTAAGCTACAATCGCGTTATTAAGTCACCCCCTACCCGGTGCCGTGACAGGCGGTGTTCCAAAATAAGAGCTAGCAGTTGCGTCTAAAGGGAGCCCATATATTCAAGAATATCTCGAGAAGGAAGTATCACAACATTTTGCGGTTTTCATCTTTCTATTCCTTGCTAAGCAACCTTTCCAACCATACCAAGCTTGCCAGGCCGGAACTTGAAGCCTAAGCTAAAATCGCGTTATTAAGTCATCCCCCTACCCGGTGCCGTGACAGGCGGTGTTCCAAAATAAGAGCTAGCGGTTGCGCCTAAACGGAGCCCATATACTCAAGAATATCTCGAGAAGGAAGTATCACAACATTTTGCGGTTTTCATCTTTCTATTCCTTGCTAAGCAACCTTTCCAACCATACCAAGCTTGCCAGGCCGGAACTTGAAGCCTAAGCTAAAATCGCGTTATTAAGTCATCCCCCTACCCGGTGCCGTGACAGGCGGTGTTCCAAAAAAAAGCTAGCGGTTGCGACTAAAGGGAGCCCATATACTCAAGAATATCTCGAGAAGGAAGTATCACAACATTTTGCGGTTTTTATCTTTCCACTCCTTGCTAAGCAACCTTTCCAACCATACCAAGCTTGCCAGGCCGGAACTTGAAGCCTAAGCTACAATCGCGTTATTAAGTCATCCCCCTACCCGGTGCCCTGACAGGCGGTGTTCCAAAAAAAGAGCTAGCGGTTGCGCCT
>NC_049979.1:27763032-27768480 GCF_000003815.2 Branchiostoma floridae
CTTTCCACTTCATGCTAAGCAACCTGCCCAACCATACCAAGCTTGCCAGGCCGGAACTTGAAGCCTAAGCTACAATCGCGTTATTAAGTCATCCCCCTACCCGGTGCCGTGACAGGCGGTGTTCCAAAATAAGAGCTAGCGGTTGCGCCTAAAGGGAGCCCATATATTCAAGAATATCTCGAGAAGGAAGTATCACAACATTTTGCGGTTTTCATCTTTCCACTCTTTGCTAAGCAACCTTTCCAACCATACCAAGCTTGCCAGGCCGGAACTTGAAGCCTAAGCTACAATCGCGTTATTAAGTCACCCCCTACCCGGTGCCGTGACAGGCGGTGTTCCAAAATAAGAGGTAGCGGTTACGCCTAAACGGAGCCCATATACTCAAGAATATCTCGAGAAGCAAGTATCACAACATTTTGCGGTTTTCATCTTTCCATTTCTTGCTAAGCAACCTTTCTAACTATACCAAGCTTGCCAGGCCGGAACTTGAAGCCTAAGCTACAATCGCGTTATTAAGTCATCCCCCTACCCGGTGCCCTGACAGGCGGTGTTCCAAAATAAGAGCTAGCGGTTGCGACTAAACGGAGCCCATATACTCAAGAATATCTCGAGAAGCAAGTATCACAACATTTTGCGGTTTTCATCTTTCCATTCCTTGCTAAGCAACCTTTTCAACCATACCAAGATTACCAGGCCGGAACTTGAAGCCTAAGCTACAATCGCGTTATTAAGTCACCCCCTACCCGGTGCCGTGACAGGCGGTGTTCCAAAATAAGAGCTAGCAGTTGCGTCTAAACGGAGCCCATATATTCAAGAATATCTCGAGAAGGAAGTATCACAACATTTTGCAGTTTTCATCTTTCCATTCCTTGCTAAGCAACCTTTCCAACCATACCAAGCTTGCCAGGCCGGAACTTGAAGCCTAAGCTACAATCGAGTTATTAAGTCATCACCCTACCCGGTGCCGTGACAGGCGGTGTTCCAAGATAAGAGCTAGCGGTTGCGCCTAAACGGAGCCCATATACTCAAGAATATCTCGAGAAGCAAGTATCACAACATTTTGCGGTTTTCATCTTTTCATTCCTTGCTAAGCAACCTTTCTAACCATACCAAGCTTGCCAGGCCGGAACTTGAAGCCTAAGCTACAATCGCGTTATTAAGTCACCCCCCTACCCGGTGCCCTGACAGGCGGTGTTCCAAAATAAGAGCTAGCGGTTGCGACTAAACGGAGCCCATATACTCAAGAATATCTCGAGAAGGAAGTATCACAACATTGTGCGGTTTTCATATTTCCATTTCTTGCTAAGCAACCTGTCCAACCATACCAAGCTTGCCAGGCCGGAACTTGAAGCCTAAGCTACAATCGCGTTATTAAGTCATCCCCTACCCGGTGCCGTGACAGGCGGTGTTCCAAAATAAGAGCTAGCAGTTGCGACTAAACGGAGCCCATATACTCAAGAATATCTCGAGAAGGAAGTATCACAACATTTTGCGGTTTTCATCTTTCCATTCCTTGCTAAGCAACCTGTCCAACCATACCAAACTTGCCAGGCCGGAACTTGAAGCCTAAGCTACAATCGCGTTATTAAGTCATCCCCTACCCGGTGCCGTGACAGGCGGTTTCCAAAATAAGAGCTTATGGCCTTGATCCAATTTTTGTCGGCCAGCCCATATACTCAAGAATATCTCGAGAAGGAAGTATCACAACATTTTGCGGTTTTCATCTTTCCATTCCTTGCTAAGCAACCTTTCTAACCATACCAAGATTACCAGACCGGAACTTGAAGCCTAAGCTACAATCGCGTTATTAAGTCACCCCCTACCCGGTGCCCTGACAGGCGGTGTTCCAAAAAAAGAGCTAGCGGTTGCGCCTAAAGCGAGCCCATATACTCAAGAATATCTCGAGAAGCAAGTATCACAACATTTTGCGGTTTTCATCTTTCCATTCCTTGCTAAGTAACCTTTCTAACCATACCAAGCTTGCCAGGCCGGAAGTTGAAGCCTAAGCTACAATCGCGTTATTAAGTCATCCCCATACCCGGTGCCCTGACAGGCGGTGTTCCAAAATAAGAGCTAGCGGTTGCGCCTAAACGGAGCCCATATACTCAAGAATATCTCGAGAAGCAAGTATCACAACATTTTGCGGTTTTCATCTTTCCATTCCTTGCTAAGCAACCTTTCTAACCATACCAAGATTACCAGGCCGGAACTTGAAGCCTAAGCTACAATCGCGTTATTAAGTCACCCCCCTACCCGGTGCCCTGACAGGCGGTGTTCCAAAAAAAGAGCTAGCGGTTGCGCCTAAAGCGAGCCCATATACTCAAGAATATCTCGAGAAGGAAGTATCACAACATTTTGCGGTTTTCATCTTTCCATTCCTTGCTAAGCAACCTTTCTAACCATACCAAGATTACCAGGCCGGAACTTGAAGCCTAAGGTACAATCGAGTTATTAAGTCATCCCCCTACCCGGTGCCCAGTCAGGCGGTGTTCGAAAATAAGAGCTAGCGGTTCGCCTAAAGGGAGCCCATATATTCAAGAATATCTCGAGAAGCAAGTATCACAACATTTTGCGGTTTTCATCTTTCCATTCCTTGCTAAGCATCCTTTCCAACCATACCAAGCTTGCCAGGCCGGAACTTGAAGCCTAAGCTACAATCGCGTTATTAAGTCATCCCCCTACCCGGTGCCGTGACAGGCGGTGTTCCAAAAAAAGAGCTAGAGGTTGCGCCTAAAGGGAGCCCATATACTCAAGAATATCTCGAGAAGCAAGTATCACAACATTTTGCGGTTTTCATCTTTTCATTCCTTGCTAAGCAACCTTTCTAACCATACCAAGCTTGCCAGGCCGGAACTTGAATCCTAAGCTACAATCGCGTTATTAAATCACCCCCTATCCGGTGCCGTGACGGGCGGTGTTCAAAAATAAGAGCTACCAGTTACGACTAAACGGAGCCCATATACTCAAGAATATCTCGAGAATCAAGTATCACAACATTTTGCGGTTTTCATATTTCCATTCCTTGCTAAGCATCCTTTCCAACCATACCAAGCTTGCCAGGCCGGAACTTGAAGCCTAAGCTACAATCGCGTTATTAAGTCATTCCCCTACCCGGTGCCCTGACAGGCGGTGTTCCAAAAAGAGCTAGCGGTTGCGCCTAAAGGGAGCCCATATACTCAAGAATATCTCGAGAAGGAAGTATCACAACATTGTGCGGTTTTCATATTTCCATTTCTTGCTAAGCAACCTGTCCAACCATACCAAGCTTGCCAGGCCGGAACTTGAAGCCTAAGCTACAATCGCGTTATTAAGTCATCCCCTACCCGGTGCCGTGACAGGCGGTGTTCCAAAATAAGAGCTAGCAGTTGCGACTAAACGGAGCCCATATACTCAAGAATATCTCGAGAAGGAAGTATCACAACATTTTGCGGTTTTCATCTTTCCATTCCTTGCTAAGCAACCTGTCCAACCATACCAAACTTGCCAGGCCGGAACTTGAAGCTTAAGCTACAATCGCGTTATTAAGTCATCCCCTACCCGGTGCCGTGACAGGCGGTGTTCCAAAATAAGAGCTAGCGGTTGCGCCTAAAGGGAGCCCATATACTCAAGAATATCTCGAGAAGGAAGTATCACAACATTTTGCGGTTTTCATCTTTCCATTCCTTGCTAAGCAACCTTTCTAACCATACCAAGATTACCAGACCGGAACTTGAAGCCTAAGCTACAATCGCGTTATTAAGTCACCCCCTACCCGGTGCCCTGACAGGCGGTGTTCCAAAAAAAGAGCTAGCGGTTGCGCCTAAAGGGAGCCCATATACTCAAGAATATCTCGAGAAGGAAGTATCACAACACTTTGCGGTTTTCATCTTTCCAGTCCTTGCTAAGCAACCTTTCTAACCATACCAAGCTTGCCAGGCCGGAACTTGAATCCAATGCTACAATCGCGTTATTAAGTCATCCCCCTACCCGGTGCCGTGACAGGCGGTGTTCCAAAATAAGAGCTAGCGGTTGCGCCTAAACGGAGCCCATATACTCAAGAATATCTCGAGAAGGAAGTATCACAACATTTTGCGGTTTTCATTTTTCCATTCCTTGCTAAGCAACCTGTCGAACCATACCAAGCTTGCCAGGCCGGAACTTGAAGCCTAAGCTACAATCGCGTTATTTAATCACCCCCTACCCGGTGCCGTGACAGGCGGTGTTCCAAAATAAGAGCTAGCAGTTACGACTAAACGGAGCCCATATACTCAAGAATATCTCGAGAAGGAAGTATCACAACATTTTGCGGTTTTCATCTTTCCATTCCTTGCTAAGCAACCTTTCCAATTATACCAAACTTGCCAGGCCGGACCTTAAAACCTAAGCTATAATCGCGTTATTAAGTCATCCCCCTACCCGGTGCCGTGACAGGCGGTGTTCCAAAAAAAAGCTAGCGGTTGCGCCTAAAGGGAACCCATATACTCAAGAATATCTCGAGAAGGAAGCATCACAACATTTTGCGATTTTCATCTTTCCACTCCTTGCTAAGCAACCTTTCCAATTATACCAAGCTTGCCAGGCCGGAACTTGAAGCCTAAGCTACAATCGCGTTATTAAGTCATCCCCCTACCCGGTGCCGTGACAGGCGGTGTTCCAAAAAAAAGCTAGCGGTTGCGACTAAAGGGAGCCCATATACTCAAGAATATCTCGAGAAGGAAGTATCACAACATTTTGCGGTTTTTATCTTTCCAGTCCTTGCTAAGCACCTTTCCACCATACCAAGCTTGCCAGGCCGGAACTTGAAGCCTAAGCTACAATCGCGTTATTAAGTCATCCCCCTACCCGGTGCCGTGACAGGCGGTGTTCCAAAAAAAGAGCTAGCGGTTGCGCATAAAGGGAACCCATGTACTCAAGAATATCTCAAGAAGGAAGTATGACAACATTTTGCGGTTTTCATCTTTCCATTCCTTGCTAAGCAACCTGTCCAACCATACCAAACTTGCGAGGTCGGAACTTGAAGCCTAAGCTACAATCGCGTTATTAAGTCATCCCCCTACCCGGTGCCGTGACAGGCGGTGTTCCAAAAAGAGCTAGCGGTTGCGCATAAAGGGAACCCATATACTCAAGAATATCTCAAGAAGGAAGTGTCACAACATTTTGCGGTTTTCATCTTTCCATTCCTTGCTAAGCAACCTTTCCATCCAAAGCAAGCTTGCCAGGCCGGAACTTGAAGCCTAAGCTACAATCGAGTTATTAAGTCATCCCCCTACCCGGTGCCGTGACAGGTGGTGTTCCAAAATAAAAGCTAGCGGTTGCGCCTAAACGGAGCCCATATACTCAAGAATATCTGGAGAAGGAAGTATCACGACATTTTGCGGTTTTCATCTTTCCACTCTTTGCTAAGCAACCTTTCCAACCATACCAAGCTTGCCAGGCCGGAACTTGAAGCCTAAGCTATAATCGCGTTAT
>NC_049979.1:27769102-27769221 GCF_000003815.2 Branchiostoma floridae
ACCTAAGCTACAATCGCATTATTAAGTCATCCCCCTACCCGGTGCCGTGACAGGCGGTGTTCCAAAATAAGAGCTAGCGGTTGCGCCTAAACGGAGCCCATATACTCAAGAATATCTCG
>NC_049979.1:27770248-27771880 GCF_000003815.2 Branchiostoma floridae
ACGTTGCGCCTAAACGGAGCCCATATACTCAAGAATATCTCGAGAAAGAAGTATCACAACATTTTGCGGTTTTCATCTTTCCATTCCTTGCTAAGCAACCTTTCCAACCATACCAAGATTATCAGGCCGGAACTTGAAGCCTAAGCTACAATCGCGTTATTACGTCATCCCCCTACCCGGTGCCGTGACAGGCGGTGTTCCAAAAAAAGAGCTAGCGGTTGAGCCTAAACGGAGCCCATATACTCAAGAATATCTCGAGAAGGAAGTATCACGACATTTTGCGGTTTTCATCTTTCCACTCCTTGCTTAGCAACCTTTCCATCCATACCAAGCTTGCCAGGTCGGAACTTGAAGCCTAAGCTACAATCGCGTTATTAAGTCATCCCCCTACCCGGCGCCGTGACAGGCGGTGTTCCAAAATAAGAGCTAGCGGTTGCGCCTAAACGGAGCCCATATACTCAAGAATATCTGGAGAAGCAAGTATCACAACATTTTGCGGTTTTCATCTTTCCACTCCTTGCTAAGCAACCTTTCCAATTATACCAAGCTTGCCAGGTCGGAATATGAAGCCGAAGCTACAATCGCGTTATTAAGTCATCCCCCTACCCGGTGCCGTGACAGGCGGTGTTCCAAAAAAAAGCTAGCAGTTGCGCCTAAAGGGAACCCATATACTCAAGAATATCTCGAGAAGGAAGTATCACAACACTTTGCGGTTTTCATCTTTCCATTCCTTGCTAAGCAACCTTTCTAATTATACCAAACTTGCCAGGCCGGAACTTGAAACCTAAACTATAATCGCGTTATTAAGTCATCCCCCTACCCGGTGCCGTGACAGGCGGTGTTCCAAAAAAAAGCTAGCGGTTGCGACTAAAGGGAATCCATATACTCAAGAATATCTCGAGAAGGAAGTATCACAACATTTTGCGGTTTTCATCTTTCCACTCCTTGCTAAGCAACCTTTCCAACCATACCAAGCTTGCCAGGCCGGAACTTGAAGCCTAAGCTAAAATCGCATTATTAAGTCATCCCCCTACCCGGTGCCGTGACAGGCGGTGTTCCAAAATAAGAGCTAGCGGTTGCGCCTAAACGGAGCCCATATACTCAAGAATATCTCGAGTATCACGACACTTTGCGGTTTTCATCTTTCCATTCCTTGCTAAGCAACCTTTCTAATTATACCAAACTTGCCAGGCCGGATCTTAAAACCTAAGCTATAATCGCGTTATTAAGTCATCCCCCTACCCGGTGCCGTGACAGGCGGTGTTCCAAAAAAAGCTAGCGGTTGCGCCTGAAGGGAACCCATATACTCAAGAATATCTCGAGAAGGAAGTATCACAACACTTTGCGATTTTCATCTTTCCATTCCTTGCTAAGCAACCTTTCTAATTATACCAAACTTGCCAGGCCGGAACTTGAAACCTAAGCTATAATCGCGTTATTAAGTCATCCCCCTACCCGGTGCCGTGATAGGCGGTGTTCCAAAAAAAGCTAGCGGTTGCGCCTAAACGGAGCCCATATACTCAAGAATATCTCGAGAAGGAAGTATCACAACATTTTGCGGTTTCCATCTTTCCATTCCTTGCTAAGCAACCTTTCCAAAAATAGCAAGCTTGCCAGGCCGGAACATGAAGC
>NC_049979.1:27772253-27776435 GCF_000003815.2 Branchiostoma floridae
TCCTTGCTTAGCAACTTTTCCAACCATACCAGATTACCAGGCCGGAACTTGAAGCCTAAGCTACAATCGCGTTATTAAGTCATCCCCCTACCCGGTGCCGTGACAGGCGGTGTTCCAAAAAAAGAGCTAACGTTGCGCCTAAACGGAGCCCATATACTCAAGAATATCTCGAGTAAGAAGTATCACAACATTTTGCGGTTTTCATCTTTCCATTCCTTGCTAAGCAACCTTTCCAACCATACCAAGATTATCAGGCCGGAACTTGAAGCCTAAGCTACAATCGCGTTATTACGTCATCCCCCTACCCGGTGCCGTGACAGGCGGTGTTCCAAAAAAAGAGCTAGCGGTTGAGCCTAAACGGAGCCCATATACTCAAGAATATCTCGAGAAGGAAGTATCACGACACTTTGCGGTTTTCATCTTTCCATTCCTTGCTAAGCAACCTTTCTAATTATACCAAACTTGCCAGGCCGGAACTTAAAACCTAAGCTATAATCGCGTTATTAAGTCATCCCCCTACCCGGTGCCGTGACAGGCGGTGTTCCAAAAAAAAAGCTAGCGGTTGCGCCTAAGGGGAACCCATATACTCAAGAATATCTCGAGAAGGAAGTATCACAACATTTTGCGGTTTCCATCTTTCCACTCCTTGCTAAGCAACCTTTCCAATTATACAAAGCTTGCCAGGCCGGAACTTAAAACCTAAGCTATAATCGCGTTATTAAGTCATCCCCCTACCCGGTGCCGTGACGGGCGGTGTTCCGAAAAAAAAGAGCTAGCGGTTGCGCCTAAACGGAGCCCATATACTCAAGAATATCTCGAGAAGGAAGTATCATAACATTTTGCGGTTCTTCATCTTTCCACTCCTTGCTAAGCAACTTTTCCAACCATACCAAGCGTACCAGGCGGAACTTGAAGCTAAGCTACAATCGCGTTATTAAGTCACCCCCTAACCGGTGCCGTGACGGGCGGTGTTCCGAAAAAAAAAAGAGCTAGCGGTTGCGCCTAAACGGAGCCCATATACTCAAGAATATCTCGAGAAGGAAGTATCACAACATTTTGCGGTTTTCATCTTTCCATTCCTTGCTAAGCAACCTTTCCAACCATACCAAGCTTGCCAGGCCGGAACTTGAAGCCTAAGCTACAATCGAGTTATTAAGTCATCCCCCTACCCGGTGCCGTGACAGGCGGTGTTCCAAAATAAGAGCTAGCGGTTGCGCCTAAACGGAGCCCATATACTCAAGAATATCTGGAGAAGCAAGTATCACGACATTTTGCGGTTTTCATCTTTCCACTCTTTGCTAAGCAACCTTTCCAACCATATCAAGCTTGCCAGGCCGGAACTTGAAGCCTAAGCTACAATCGCATTATTAAGTCATCCCCCTACCCGGTGCCGTGACAGGCGGTGTTCCAAAATAAGAGCTAGCGGTTGCGCCTAAACGGAGCCCATATACTCAAGAATATCTCGAGAAGGAAGTATCACGACACTTTGCGGTTTTCATCTTTCCATTCCTTGCTAAGCAACCTTTCTAATTATACCAAACTTGCCAGGCCGGATCTTAAAACCTAAGCTATAATCGCGTTATTAAGTCATCCCCCTACCCGGTGCCGTGACAGGCGATGTTCCAAAAAAAAGCTAGCGGTTGCGCCTAAAGGGAACCCATATACTCAAGAATATCTCGAGAAGGAAGTATCACAACATTTTGCGGTTTTCATCTTTCCACTCCTTGCTAAGCAACCTTTCCAATTATACAAAGCTTGCCAGGCCGGAACTTGAAGCCTAAGCTACAATCGCGTTATTAAGTCACCCCCTACCCCGTGCCGTGACGAGCGGTGTTTCCAAAAAAAAGAGCTAGCGGTTGCGCCTAAGCGGAGCCCATATACTCAAGAATATCTCGAGAAGGAAGTATCACGACGTTTTGCGGTTTTCATCTTTCCACTCCTTGGTAAGCAACCTTTCCAACCATACCAAGCTTCCCAGGCCGGAACTTGAAGCCTAAGCTACAATCGCATTATTAAGTCATCCCCCTACCCGGTGCCGTGACAGGCGGTGTTCCAAAATAAGAGCTAGCGGTTGCGCCTAAACGGAGCCCATATACTCAAGAATATCTCGAGAAGGAAGTATCACAACACTTTGCGGTTTTCATCTTTCCATTCCTTGCTAAGCAACCTTTCTAATTATACCAATCTTGCCAGGCCGGAACTTGAAACCTAAGCTATAATCGCGTTATTAAGTCATCCCCCTACCCGGTGCCGTGACAGGCGGTGTTCCAAAAAAAGCTAGCGGTTGCGCCTAAAGGGAACCCATATACTCAAGAATGTCTCGAGAAGGAAGTATCACAACATTTTGCGGTTTTCATCTTTCCACTCCTTGCTAAGCAACCTTTCCAATTATACAAAGCTTGCCAGGCCGGAACTTGAAGCCTAAGCTACAATCGCGGTATTAAGTCACCCCCTACCCGGTGCCGTGACGGGCGGTGTTCCGAAAAAAAAGAGCTAGCGGTTGCGCCTAAACGGAGCCCATATACTCAAGAATATCTCGAGAAGGAAGTATCATAACATTTTGCGGTTTCCATCTTTCCACTCCTTGCTAAGCAACTTTTCCAACCATACCAAGCTTGCCAGGCCGGAACTTGAAGCCTAAGCTACAATCGCGTTATTAAGTCACCCCCTACCCGGTGCCGTGACGGGCGGTGTTCCAAAATAAGAGCTAGCGGTTGCGCCTAAACGGAGCCCATATACTCAAGAATATCTGGAGAAGCGAGTATCACAACATTTTGCGGTTTTCATCTTTCCACTCCTTGCTAAGCAACCTTTTCAATAATACCAAGCTTGCCAGGTCGGAATATGAAGCCGAAGCTACAATCGCGTTATTAAGTCATCCCCCTACCCGGTGCCGTGACAGGTGGTGTTCCAAAACAAGAGCTAGCGGTTGCGCCTAAACGGAGCCCATATACTCAAGAATATCTGGAGAAGCAAGTATCACGACATTTTGCGGTTTTCATCTTTCCACTCTTTGCTAAGCAACCTTTCCAACCATATCAAGCTTGCCAGGCCGGAACTTGAAACCTTAGCTACAATCGCATTATTAAGTCATCCCCCTACCCGGTGCCGTGACAGGCGGTGTTCCAAAATAAGAGCTAGCGGTTGCGCCTAAACGGAGCCCATATACTCAAGAATATCTCGAGAAGGAAGTATCACAACACTTTGCGGTTTTTATCTTTCCATTCCTTGCTAAGCAACCTTTCTAATTATACCAAACTTGCCAGGCCGGAACTTAAAACCTAAGCTATAATCGCGTTATTAAGTCATCCCCCTACCCGGTGCCGTGACAGGCGGTGTTCCAAAAAAAGCTAGCGGTTGCGCCTAAAGGGAACCCATATACTCAAGAATATCTCGAGAAGGAAGTATCACAACACTTTGCGGTTTTCATCTTTCCATTCCTTGCTAAGCAACCTTTCGAATTATACCAAACTTGCCAGGCCGGAACTTGAAACCTAAGCTATAATCGCGTTATTAAGTCATCCCCCTACCCGGTGCCGTGACAGGCGGTGTTCCAAAAAAAAAGCTAGCGGTTGCGCCTAAAGGGAACCCATATACTCAAGAATATCTCGAGAAGGAAGTATCACAACATTTTGCGGTTTCCATCTTTCCACTCCTTGCTAAGCAACCTTTCCAATTATACAAAGCTTGCCAGGCCGGAACTTAAAACCTAAGCTATAATCGCGTTATTAAGTCATCCCCCTACCCGGTGCCGTGACAGGCGGTGTTCAAAAAAAAGCTAGCGGTTGCGCCTAAAGGGAACCCATATACTCAAGAATATCTCGAGAAGGAAGTATCACAACACTTTGCGGTTTTCATCTTTCCATTCCTTGCTAAGCAACCTTTCGAATTATACCAAACTTGCCAGGCCGGAACTTGAAGCCTAAGCTACAATCGCGTTATTAAGTCACCCCCCCCCCTTCCCGGTGCCGTGACAGGCGGTGTTCCGAAAAAAAAGAGCTAGCGGTTGCGCCTAAACGGAGCCCATATACTCAAGAATATCTCGAGAAGGAAGTATCACAACATTTTGCGGTTTTCATCTTTCCACTCCTTGCTAAGCAACCTTTCCAACCATACCAAACTTGCCAGGCCGGAACTTGAAACCTAAGCTATAATCGCGTTATTAAGTCATCCCCCTACCCG
>NC_049979.1:27776875-27777849 GCF_000003815.2 Branchiostoma floridae
TGGTGTTCCAAAATAAGAGCTAGCGGTTGCGCCTAAACGGAGCCCATATACTCAAGAATATCTGGAGAAGCAAGTATCACGACAATTTTTGCGGTTTTCATCTTTCCACTCTTTGCTAAGCAACCTTTCCAACCATATCAAGCTTGCCAGGCCGGAACTTGAAGCCTAAGCTACAATCGCATTATTAAGTCATCCCCCTACCCGGTGCCGTGACAGGCGGTGTTCCAAAATAAGAGCTAGCGGTTGCGCCTAAACGGAGCCCATATACTCAAGAATATCTCGAGAAGGAAGTATCACAACACTTTGCGGTTTTTATCTTTCCATTCCTTGCTAAGCAACCTTTCTAATTATACCAAACTTGCTAGGCCGGAACTTAAACCTAAGCTACAATCGCGTTATTAAGTCATCCCCCCTACCCCGTGCCGTGACAGGCGGTGTTCCAAAAAAAAAGCTAGCGGTTGCGCCTAAAGGGGACCCATATACTCAAGAATATCTCGAGAAGGAAGTATCACAACACTTTGCGGTTTTCATCTTTCCATTCCTTGCTAAGCAACCTTTCTAATTATACCAAACTTGCCAGGCCGGAACTTGAAACCTAAGCTATAATCGCGTTATTAAGTCATCCCCCTACCCGGTGCCGTGACAGGCGGTGTTCCAAAAAAAGCTAGCGGTTGCGCCTAAAGGGAACCCATATACTCAAGAATATCTCGAGAAGGAAGTATCACAACATTTTGCGGTTTTCATCTTTCCATTCCTTGCTAAGCAACCTTTCGAATTATACCAAACTTGCCAGGCCGGAACTTGAAACCTAATCTATAATCGCGTTATTAAGTCATCCCCCTACCAGGTGCCGTGACAGGGGGTGTTCCAAAAAAAAGCTAGCGGGTGCGCCTAAAGGGAACCCATATACTCAAGAATATCTCGAGAAGGAGTATCACAACATTTTGCGGTTTCCATCTTTCCATTCCTTGCTA
>NC_049979.1:27778098-27778900 GCF_000003815.2 Branchiostoma floridae
CGGAACTTGAAGCCTAAGCTACAATTGCGTTATTAAGTCATCCCCCTACCCGGTGCCGTGACAGGCGGTGTTCCAAAATAAGAGCTAGCGGTTGCGCCTAAAATGAACCTATATACTCAAGAATACCTCGAGAAGGAAGTATCACAACATTATGCGGTTTTCATCTTTCCATTCCTTGCTTAGCAACTTTTCCAACCATACCAAGATTACCAGGCCGGAACTTGAAGCCTAAGCTACAATCGCGTTATTAAGTCATCCCCCTACCCGGTGCCGTGACAGGCGGTGTTCCAAAAAAAGAGCTAACGTTGCGCCTAAACGGAGCCCATATACTCAAGAATATCTCGAGTAAGAAGTATCACAACATTTTGCGGTTTTCATCTTTCCATTCCTTGCTAAGCAACCTTTCCAACCATACCAAGATTATCAGGCCGGAACTTGAAGCCTAAGCTACAATCGCGTTATTACGTCATCCCCCTACCCGGTGCCGTGACAGGCGGTGTTCCAAAAAAAGAGCTAGCGGTTGAGCCTAAACGGAGCCCATATACTCAAGAATATCTCGAGAAGGAAGTATCACGACACTTTGCGGTTTTCATCTTTCCATTCCTTGCTAAGCAACCTTTCTAATTATACCAAACTTGCCAGGCCGGAACTTAAAACCTAAGCTATAATCGCGTTATTAAGTCATCCCCCTACCCGGTGCCGTGACAGGCGGTGTTCCAAAAAAAAAGCTAGCGGTTGCGCCTAAAGGGAACCCATATACTCAAGAATATCTCGAGAAGGAAGTATCACAACATTTTGCGGT
>NC_049979.1:27779253-27780826 GCF_000003815.2 Branchiostoma floridae
AAAAGAGCTAGCGGTTGCGCCTAGACGGAGCCCATATACTCAAGAATATCTCGAGAAGGAAGTATCACAACATTTTGCGGTGTTCATCTTTCCACTCCGTGGTAGGCAACCTTTTCAATTATACAAAGCTTGCCAGGCCGGAACTTGAAGCTTAAGCTACAATCGCGGTATTAAGTCATCCCCTCACCCGGTGCCGTGACAGGCGGTTGTTCCTAAAAAAAAGAGCTAGCGGTTGCGCCTAAACGGAGCCCATATACTCAAGAATATCTCGAGAAGGAAGTATCATAACATTTTGCGGTTTTCATCTTTCCACTCCATGCTAAGCAACTTTTCCAACCATAGCAAGCTTGCCAGGCCGGAACTTGAAGCCTAAGCTACAATCGCGTTATTAAGTCATCCCCCTACCCGGTGCCGTGACAGGCGGTGTTCCAAAATAAGAGCTAGCGGTTGCGCCTAAACGGAGCCCATATACTCAAGAATATCTCGAGAAGGAAGTATCACAACATTTTGCGGTTTTCATCTTTCCATTCCTTGCTAAGCAACCTTTTCAATCATACCAAGCTTGCCAGGCCGGAACTTGAAGCCTAAGCTATTATCGCGTTATTAAGTCATCCCCCTACCCGGTGCCGTGACAGGTGGTGTTCCAAAATAAAGAGCTAGCGGTTGCGCCTAAACGGAGCCCATATATTCAAGAATATCTCAGAAAAGCAAATATCACGACATTTTGCGGTTTTCATCTTTCCACTCCTTGCTTAGCAACCTTTCCATCCATACCAAGCTTGCCAGGTCGGAACTTGAAGCCTAAGCTACAATCGCGTTATTAAGTCATCCCCCTACCCGGCGCCGTGACAGGCGGTGTTCCAAAATAAGAGCTAGCGGTTGCGCCTAAACGGAGCCCATATACTCAAGAATATCTGGAGAAGCAAGTATCACAACATTTTGCGGTTTTCATCTTTCCACTCCTTGCTAAGCAACCTTTCCAATTATACCAAGCTTGCCAGGTCGGAATATGAAGCCGAAGCTACAATCGCGTTATTAAGTCATCCCCCTACCCGGTGCCGTGACAGGCGGTGTTCCAAAAAAAAGCTAGCAGTTGCGCCTAAAGGGAACCCATATACTCAAGAATATCTCGAGAAGGAAGTATCACAACACTTTGCGGTTTTCATCTTTCCATTCCTTGCTAAGCAACCTTTCTAATTATACCAAACTTGCCAGGCCGGAACTTGAAACCTAAGCTATAATCGCGTTATTAAGTCATCCCCCTACCCGGTGCCGTGACAGGCGGTGTTCCAAAAAAAGCTAGCGGTTGCGCCTAAAGGGAACCCATATACTCAAGAATATCTCGAGAAGGAAGTATCACAACATTTTGCGGTTTCCATCTTTCCACTCCTTGCTAAGCAACTTTTCCAACCATACCAAGCTTGCCAGGCCGGAACTTGAAGCCTAAGCTACAATCGCGTTATTAAGTCACCCCCTACCCGGTCCCGTGACGGGCGGTGTTCCGAAAAAAAAAAGAGATAGGGGTTGCGCCTAAACGGAGCCCATATACTCAAGAATATCTCGAGAAGGAAGT
>NC_049979.1:27780926-27781781 GCF_000003815.2 Branchiostoma floridae
CCATTCCTTGCTAAGCAACTTTTCCAACCATACCAAGCTTGCCAGGCCGGAACTTGAAGCCTAAGCTATAATCGCGTTATTAAGTCATCCCCCTACCCGGTGCCGTGACAGGCGGTGTTCCAAAAAAAAGCTAGCGGTTGCGCCTAAAGGGAACCCATATACTCAAGAATATCTCGAGAAGGAAGTATCACAACATTTTGCGGTTTCCATCTTTCCATTCCTTGCTAAGCAACCTTTCCAAAAATAGCAAGCTTGCCAGGCCGGAACATGAAGCCTAAGTTACAATGGCGTTATTATGTCATCCCCTACCCGGTGCCCTGACAGGCGGTGTTCCAAAAACAGAGCTAGCGGTTGCGCCTAATTGGAGCCCATATACTCAAGAATATCTCGAGAAGGAAGTATTACAACATTTTGCGGTTTTCATCTTTCCATTCCTTGCTTACCAACCTTTCCAACCATACCAAGCTTGCCAGGCCGGAACTTGAAGCCTAAGCTACAATTGCGTTATTAAGTCATCCCCCTACCCGGTGCCGTGACAGGCGGTGTTCCAAAAAAAGAGCTAGAGGTTGCGCCTAAAGGGAGCCCATATACTCAAGAATATCTCGAGAAGCAAGTATCACAACATTTTGCGGTTTTCATCTTTTCATTCCTTGCTAAGCAACCTTTCTAACCATACCAAGCTTGCCAGGCCGGAACTTGAATCCTAAGCTACAATCGCGTTATTAAATCACCCCCTATCCGGTGCCGTGACGGGCGGTGTTCAAAAATAAGAGCTACCAGTTACGACTAAACGGAGCCCATATACTCAAGAATATCTCGAGAATCAAGTATCACAACATTTTGCGGTTTTCATAT
>NC_049979.1:27782011-27783675 GCF_000003815.2 Branchiostoma floridae
CAACACTTTTCCACCATACCAAGATTACCAGGCCGGAACTTGAAGCCTAAGCTACAATCGCGTTATTAAGTCATCCCCCTACCCGGTGCCGTGACAGGCGGTGTTCCAAAAAAAGAGCTAACGTTGCGCCTAAACGGAGGCCATATACTCAAGAATATCTCGAGAAAGAAGTATCACAACATTTTGCGGTTTTCATCTTTCCATTCCTTGCTAAGCAACCTTTCCAACCATACCAAGATTATCAGGCCGGAACTTGAAGCCTAAGCTACAATCGCGTTATTACGTCATCCCCCTACCCGGTGCCGTGACAGGCGGTGTTCCAAAAAAAGAGCTAGCGGTTGAGCCTAAACGGAGCCCATATACTCAAGAATATCTCGAGAAGGAAGTATCACGACATTTTGCGGTTTTCATCTTTCCACTCCTTGCTTAGCAACCTTTCCATCCATACCAAGCTTGCCAGGTCGGAACTTGAAGCCTAAGCTACAATCGCGTTATTAAGTCATCCCCCTACCCGGCGCCGTGACAGGCGGTGTTCCAAAATAAGAGCTAGCGGTTGCGCCTAAACGGAGCCCATATACTCAAGAATATCTGGAGAAGCAAGTATCACAACATTTTGCGGTTTTCATCTTTCCACTCCTTGCTAAGCAACCTTTCCAATTATACCAAGCTTGCCAGGTCGGAATATGAAGCCGAAGCTACAATCGCGTTATTAAGTCATCCCCCTACCCGGTGCCGTGACAGGTGGTGTTCCAAAACAAGAGCTAGCGGTTGCGCCTAAACGGAGCCCATATACTCAAGAATATCTCGAGAAGCAAGTATCACGACATTTTGCGGTTTTAATCTTTCCATTCCTTGCTAAGCAACCTTTTCAATTATACCAAGCTTGCCAGGCCGGAACTTGAAGCCTAAGCTACAATCGCATTATTAAGTCACCCCCCTACCCGGTGCCGTGACAGGCGGTGTTCCAAAATAAGAGCTAGCGGTTGCGCCTAAACGGATCCCATATACTCAAGAATATCTCGAGAAGGAAGTATCACAACATTTTGCGGTTTTCATCTTTCCATTCCTTGCTAAGCAACCTTTTCAATTATACCAAGCTTGCCAGGCCGGAACTTGAAGCCTAAGCTATTATCGAGTTATTAAGTCATCCCCCTACCCGGTGCCGTGACAGGTGGTGTTCCAAAATAAGAGCTAGCGGTTGCGCCTAAACGGAGCCCATATACTCAAGAATATCTGGAGAAGCAAGTATCACGACATTTTGCGGTTTTCATCTTTCCACTCTTTGCTAAGCAACCTTTCCAACCATATCAAGCTTGCCAGGCCGGAACTTGAAACCTAAGCTACAATCGCATTATTAAGTCATCCCCCTACCCGGTGCCGTGACAGGCGGTGTTCCAAAATAAGAGCTAGCGGTTGCGCCTAAACGGAGCCCATATACTCAAGAATATCTCGAGAAGGAAGTATCACAACACTTTGCGGTTTTTATCTTTCCATTCCTTGCTAAGCAACCTTTCTAATTATACCAAACTTGCCAGGCCGGATCTTAAAACCTAAGCTATAATCGCGTTATTAAGTCATCCCCCTACCCGGTGCCGTGACAGGCGGTGTTCCAAAAAAAAGCTAGCGGTTGCGCCTAAAGGAACCCATATACTCAAGAATATCTG
>NC_049979.1:27783775-27833447 GCF_000003815.2 Branchiostoma floridae
TGCGGTTTTCATCTTTCCACTCCTTGCTAAGCAACATTTCCAACCTTACGAAGCTTACCAGACCGGAACTTGAAGCCTAAGCTACAATCGCGTTATTAAGTCATCCCCCTACCCGGTGCCGTGACAGTGGTGTTCCAAAATAAGAGCTAGCGGTTGCGCCTAAACGGAGCCCATATACTCAAGAATATCTCGAGAAGCAAGTATCACGACATTTTACGGTTTTCATCTTTCCACTCCTTGCTAAGCAACCTTTCCAACCATACCAAGCTTGCCAGGCCGGAACTTGAAGCCTAAACTACAATCGCGTTATTAAGTCACCCCCTACCCGGTGCCGTGACAGGTGGTGTTCCAACATAAGAGCTAGCGGTTGCGCCTAAACGGAGCCCATATACTCAAGAATATCTGGAGAAGCAAGTATCACGACGTTTTGCGGTTTTCATCTTTCCACTCCTTGCTAAGCAACCTTTCCAACCATACCAAGCTTCCCAGGCCGGAACTTGAAGCCTAAGCTACAATCGCATTATTAAGTCATCCCCCTACCCGGTGCCGTGACAGGCGGTGTTCCAAAATAAGAGCTAGCGGTTGCGCCTAAACGGAGCCCATATACTCAAGAATATCTCGAGAAGGAAGTATCACAACACTTTGCGGTTTTCATCTTTCCATTCCTTGCTAAGCAACCTTTCTAATTATACCCAACTTGCCAGGCCGGAACTTGAAACCTAAGCTATAATCGCGTTATTAAGTCATCCCCCTACCCGGTGCCGTGACAGGCGGTGTTCCAAAAAAAAGCTAGCGGTTGCGCCTAAACGGAGCCCATATACTCAAGAATATCTCGAGAAGGAAGTATCACAACATTTTGCGGTTTCCATCTTTCCATTCCTTGCTAAGCAACCTTTCCAAAAATAGCAAGCTTGCCAGGCCGGAACATGAAGCCTAAGTTACAATGGCGTTATTATGTCATCCCCTACCCGGTGCCCTGACAGGCGGTGTTCCAAAAACAGAGCTAGCGGTTGCGCCTAATTGGAGCCCATATACTCAAGAATATCTCGAGAAGGAAGTATTACAACATTTTGCGGTTTTCATCTTTCCATTCCTTGCTTACCAACCTTTCCAACCATACCAAGCTTGCCAGGCCGGAACTTGAAGCCTAAGCTACAATCGCGTTATTAAGTCATCCCCCTACCCGGTGCCGTGACAGGCGGTGTTCCAAAATAAGAGCTAGCGGTTGCGCCTAAAAGGAACCTATATACTCAAGAATACCTCGAGAAGGAAGTATCACAACATTATGCGGTTTTCATCTTTCCATTCCTTGCTTAGCAACTTTTCCAACCATACCAAGATTACCAGGCCGGAACTTGAAGCCTAAGCTACAATCGCGTTATTAAGTCATCCCCCTACCCGGTGCCGTGACAGGCGGTGTTCCAAAAAAAGAGCTAACGTTGCGCCTAAACGGAGGCCATATACTCAAGAATATCTCGAGAAAGAAGTATCACAACATTTTGCGGTTTTCATCTTTCCATTCCTTGCTAAGCAACCTTTCCAACCATACCAAGATTATCAGGCCGGAACTTGAAGCCTAAGCTACAATCGCGTTATTACGTCATCCCCCTACCCGGTGCCGTGACAGGCGGTGTTCCAAAAAAAGAGCTAGCGGTTGAGCCTAAACGGAGCCCATATACTCAAGAATATCTCGAGAAGGAAGTATCACGACATTTTGCGGTTTTCATCTTTCCACTCCTTGCTTAGCAACCTTTCCATCCATACCAAGCTTGCCAGGTCGGAACTTGAAGCCTAAGCTACAATCGCGTTATTAAGTCATCCCCCTACCCGGCGCCGTGACAGGCGGTGTTCCAAAATAAGAGCTAGCGGTTGCGCCTAAACGGAGCCCATATACTCAAGAATATCTGGAGAAGCAAGTATCACAACATTTTGCGGTTTTCATCTTTCCACTCCTTGCTAAGCAACCTTTCCAATTATACCAAGCTTGCCAGGTCGGAAAATGAAGCCGAAGCTACAATCGCGTTATTAAGTCATCCCCCTACCCGGTGCCGTGACAGGTGGTGTTCCAAAACAAGAGCTAGCGGTTGCGCCTAAACGGAGCCCATATACTCAAGAATATCTCGAGAAGGAAGTAT
The DNA here is from genome assembly GCF_000003815.2 of Branchiostoma floridae. NCBI lineage: Eukaryota > Metazoa > Chordata > Leptocardii > Amphioxiformes > Branchiostomatidae > Branchiostoma > Branchiostoma floridae. Next base: position 27,785,911 of record NC_049979.1, read on the forward strand.
CACAACATTTTGCGGTTTTCATCTTTCCATTCCTTGCTTAGCAACCTTTTCAACCATATCAAGATTATCGGGCCGGAACTTGAAGTCTAAGCTACAATCGCGTTATTAAGTCATCCCCCTACCCGGTGCCGTGACAGGCGGTGTTCCAAAATAAGAGCTAGCGGTTGCGCCTAAACGGAGCCCATATACTCAAGAATATCTCGAGAAGGATGTATCACAACATTTTGCGGTTTTCATCTTTCCATTCCTTGCTTAGCAACTTTTCAAACCATACCAAGATTACCAGGCCGGAACTTGAAGCCTAAGCTACAATCGCGTTATTAAGTCATCCCCCTAGCCGGTGCCGTGACATGCGGTGTTCCAAAAAAAAAGAGCTAGCGGTTGCGCCTAAACGGAGCCCATATACTCAAGAATATATCGAGAAGGAAACAGCCCAACATTTTGCGGTTTCCATCTTTCCATTCCTTGCTAAGCAACCTTTCCAAAAATAGCAAGCTTGCCAGGCCGGAACATGAAGCCTAAGTTACAATGGCGTTATTATGTCATCCCCTACCCGGTGCCCTGACAGGCGGTGTTCCAAAAACAGAGCTAGCGGTTGCGCCTAATTGGAGCCCATATACTCAAGAATATCTCGAGAAGGAAGTATCACAACATTTTGCGGTTTTCATCTTTCCATTCCTTGCTAAGCAACCTTTCTAACCATACCAAGCTTGCCAGGCCGGAACTTGAAGTCTAAGCTACAATCGCGTTGTTAAGTCATCCCCCTACCCGGTGCCGTGACAGGCGGTCTTCCAAAATAAGAGCTAGCGGTTGCGACTAAACGGAGCCCATATACTCAAGAATATCTCGAGAAGGAAGTATCACAACATTTTGCGGTTTCCATCTTTCCATTCCTTGCTAAGCAACCTTTCCACAAATAGCAAGCTTGCCAGGCCGGAACATGAAGCTTAAGTTACAATGGCGTTATTAGGTCATCCCCTACCCGGTGCCCTGACAGGCGGTGTTCCAAAAACAGAGCTAGCGGTTGCGCCTAATTGGAGCCCATATACTCAAGAATATCTCGAGAAGGAAGTATTACAACATTTTGCGGTTTTCATCTTTCCATTCCTTGCTTACCAACCTTTCCAACCATACCAAGCTTGCCAGGCCGGAACTTGAAGCCTAAGCTACAATCGCGTTATTAAGTCATCCCCCTACCCGGTGCCGTGACAGGCGGTGTTCCAAAATAAGAGCTAGCGGTTGCGCCTAAAAGGAACCTATATACTCAAGAATACCTCGAGAAGGAAGTATCACAACATTATGCGGTTTTCATCTTTCCATTCCTTGCTTAGCAACTTTTCCAACCATACCAAGATTACCAGGCCGGAACTTGAAGCCTAAGCTACAATCGCGTTATTAAGTCATCCCCCTACCCGGTGCCGTGACAGGCGGTGTTCCAAAAAAAGAGCTAACGTTGCGCCTAAACGGAGCCCATATACTCAAGAATATCTCGAGAAAGAAGTATCACAACATTTTGCGGTTTTCATCTTTCCATTCCTTGCTAAGCAACCTTTCCAACCATACCAAGATTATCAGGCCGGAACTTGAAGCCTAAGCTACAATCGCGTTATTAAGTCATCCCCCTACCCGGTGCCGTGACAGGCGGTGTTCCAAAAAAAGAGCTAGCGGTTGAGCCTAAACGGAGCCCATATACTCAAGAATATCTCGAGAAGGAAGTATCACGACATTTTGCGGTTTTCATCTTTCCACTCCTTGCTTAGCAACCTTTCCATCCATACCAAGCTTGCCAGGTCGGAACTTGAAGCCTAAGCTACAATCGCGTTATTAAGTCATCCCCCTACCCGGCGCCGTGACAGGCGGTGTTCCAAAATAAGAGCTAGCGGTTGCGCCTAAACGGAGCCCATATACTCAAGAATATCTGGAGAAGCAAGTATCACAACATTTTGCGGTTTTCATCTTTCCACTCCTTGCTAAGCAACCTTTCCAATTATACCAAGCTTGCCAGGTCGGAAAATGAAGCCGAAGCTACAATCGCGTTATTAAGTCATCCCCCTACCCGGTGCCGTGACAGGTGGTGTTCCAAAACAAGAGCTAGCGGTTGCGCCTAAACGGAGCCCATATACTCAAGAATATCTCGAGAAGGAAGTATCACAACATTTTGCGGTTTTCATCTTTCCATTCCTTGCTAAGCAACCTTTCTAACCATACCAAGCTTGCCAGGCCGGAACTTGAAGTCTAAGCTACAATCGCGTTGTTAAGTCATCCCCCTACCCGGTGCCGTGACAGGCGGTCTTCCAAAATAAGAGCTAGCGGTTGCGACTAAACGGAGCCCATATACTCAAGAATATCTCGAGAAGGAAGTATCACAACATTTTGCGGTTTCCATCTTTCCATTCCTTGCTAAGCAACCTTTCCAATTATACCAAGCTTGCCAGGCCGGAACTTGAAGCCTAGGCTACAATCGCGTTATTAAGTCATCCCCCTACCCGGTGCCGTGACAGGCGGTGTTCCAAAAGAAGAGCTAGCGGTTGCGCCTAAACGGAGCCCATATACTCAAGAATATCTCGAGAAGGAAGTATCACAACATTTTGCGGTTTTCATCTTTACATTCCTTGCTAAGCAACCTTTCTAACCATACCAAGCTTGCCAGGCCGGAACATGAAACCTAAGCTACAATCGCGTTATTAAGTCATCCCCCTACCCGGTGCCGTGACAGGCGGTGTTCCAAAATAAGAGCTAGCGGTTGCGCCTAAACGTTGCCCATATACTCAAGAATATCTCGAGAAGGAAGTATCACAACATTTTGCGGTTTACATCTTTCCATTCCTTGCTAAGCAACCTTTCCAACCATACCGAGATTACCAGGCCGAAACTTGAAGCCTAAGCTACAATCGCGTTATTAAGTCATCCCCCTACCCGGTGCCGTGACAGGCGGTGTTCCAAAAAAAGAGCCAGCGGTTGCGCCTAAACGGAGCCCATATACTCAAGAATATCTCGAGAAGGAAGTATTACAACATTTTGCGGTTTCCATCTTTCCATTCCTTGCTAAGCAACATTTCTAACCATACCAAGCTTGCCAGGCCGGAACATGAAGCCTAAGTTACAATCGCGTTATTATTTCATCCCCTACCCGGTGCCCTGACAGGCGGTGTTCCAAAAAAAGAGCTAGCGGTTGCGCCTAAACGGAGCCCATATACTCAAGAATATCTCGAGAAGGAAGTATCACAACATTTTGCGGTTTTCATCTTTCCATTCCTTGCTAAGCAACCTTTCCAACCATACCAAACTTGCTAGGCCGGAACTTGAAACCTAAGCTACAATCGCGTTATTAAGTCATCCCATTACAGTTATAGCTAGCAATTTGAATTTCAACCTTGGTCATTGTTTGTTGGGAATTTGAAGTATGATTGGAGAGCATCTGGGGTAAGCGGGCAAAGTAATACTGTATCTGTAGCAACTAAATAAAAGTTAACAAAACTGAAAATCATATACAATGTTACTGCATGATTGGAAATCATAAAATCTGCACATTAGGCATGACAAAACATAACACTGGGGATCAATATTGCTGGATGGTTCAAAAACACAAAGAAAACAACATAAACATCACCAAAACACAAGATCATAACTGAAATTGGTGGCCTTTCTCACATAAGCTTCGTTTTTTTCTCAATTATTCCAGTATTCCACAAAAGTTTTATATGCATAATAAACCAAAATGTAACAGAAAGAATAAATCAACTGTTGGCCCAATTCTTAACTCAAGGTAATATAACAAAATCACCACTTTAGTATAAATCAAACGAAAACAGAACTGATATTAACGTAACGTAATCACCATCTTAATATAATCAATCAAAGTAAGTATGGGAATCGGTTCGATTCGAGAACTAGACATAGCATAACAATAAACATGATCACCACTTTGGTATACTCAAGCAGAATCGAAAATCAAAACAAAATAACATGATCTCTTCCTTGGAGTAGATCAAAGAAAATCCGAGCTCAAAACAAACAACATGAATATGGAAATCAGTCAGGGAATCAAACTCAAAACCACATAACATAACCGAAATGTTGGTATAAAGTAAGTAAATAGAAACAAAATAACATGATCACAACTTTTCTATAATCAAACTAAGTCAAAACTTAAAGTAATATAACATAACATGTTTGCCACCTGGATATAAATTAACACAAGTAGGAGAACCGGTCCGATTCACGGCCAAACAATCTTAATCATCTGTTTGATGAATGAGACTCGGAACGCGCCGGGCTGCAGGTGTTCCTATAAATACTTACACCTATAAAGCACTCACTTGATCAAGCAAATTCCAGATATTCATGCCCGCCGCATATTTGCTACTACATGACCTTCCAACCAAGGGAATGACAGAGTAACATATTAAACTCAAAGTAACCTAACAGGATCAGCACTCTGGTATGAGATAAACAAAAAGAAGTAACTAACAGGTGTAATTTCTGAAGAAACAGGTAGTGACAAAGAAATGCAGTTGATTGGTAGGGAGTAGATCCTGCCTTGCTGAATTTGATTCAGAGACTCACGACTCAGTCACGAGTATGTTGGGTATCTCGTTAACAGGTGTTCCATTGTTAGCTTGCACGTGTCATCATATAAACAAGCATCAAGTAGAAATGCACGCTGCATGTTCCCCACTACCTGTTACATTCAACAACAACAACAAAAGGACAGTTTTTCCAAATCTAGCTGCGCAATTTTCAACACACCAATAAAGACATCACAAAGTCTCAACAGGTGGAGGAGGTACTTTGATTCCGCAGTCACGGGAATGTCTGAGATCCGTCAACAAATCGACATGTACTAAGATAAGCAGACATCCCTTTCTTGTACTCTGACAAGATAAGGTCTACAGCGTCGACACATTTGTTTTCTTTCCTGCCCATTAACAAGTAGCAGCGCGTATGTTGCCTTTGGGGGCGCCCTTATCCATACTCTTATCGTTCGTACCTTTAGCTTTCGCTGCAGCGGCGTCTCGAGCCGGCACCAGCTTGGCCCTTGCAGCCTGCAATGGCGGGGGAAGGTGTTCAAATACAGCTAAGCCTTCCTTGTTCCCACGTAGATTCCTCCCTTCCTTCAGAATTCGGTCTCTGTCGTTGAAGCTCACTAACCTTACAAGTAAAGGTGGGTTGGGGCCAGACTTCGTAGCTGGTTCAAATCTGACGACAGGATTTCGACCTTGTTGTCCAGCGCATGTATCTGCTCAGAACATTTTTTCCCAAACTCCTTGAACTCATCCAATAAGCCTTTTCACATTAGTTAGGACGCATGTTCGGCGACAGGAATTCTAGGTAATATGTCAAAGGGTAAGGCACACAAAAAGTAAACAAAACCCGTCTGGACGTTGTTGTGCAAATCGAAACAATGGTCAAGACAAGGACTGTTTACTTTTTGTGTGCCTTACCCTTTGACATATTACCTAGAATTCCTGTCGCCGCACATGCGTCCTAACTAATGTGAGAAGGCTTATAAAGCCTCTTGCTGCTGTTGAGTTTGCTTCAGAAGCAACTGCGCAAGAGTTTGTAGTTCTGGAGAAAGCGACCGCAAAGTGTCTTCGTTACCTGACGCCATTTTCAGTGTCTTGGGTGGGGGGCAGCGCTTTGGGTTTATGCTACCTTCTTCCTCTGTACTACTGGAGCCTCTCGACCGCCTAGCTCTCTTACCCATCCAAGATACGAGTTAAGAGTCCCAAGCATACAACAGGTTCATAAAAGTTCTCGTTCTGTAAGTTCGTCGTAAAAAAGAAATAGGTATCGCGGAGCACCTATACACACCCGTGCCTATCATTCGGCCGCCATCTTGAAAAGTTCCAACTTGAAGCCTAAGCTACAATTTCTCGAGAAGGAAGTATCACAACATTTTGCGGTTTTCATATATCCATTCCTTGCTAAGCAAACTTCCCCCCCCCCCCAAAAAAAGAGCTAGCGGTTGCGCCTAAACAGAGCCCATATACTCAAGAATATCTCGAGAAGGAAGTATCACAACATTTTGCGGTTTTCATCTTTCCATCCCTTGCTAAGCAACCTTTCCAACCATACCAAGCTTGCCAGGCCGGAACTTGAAGCCTAAGCTACAATCGCGTTATCAAGTCATCCCCCTACCCGTTGCCGTGACAGGCGGTGTTCCAAAAAAAGGAGCTAGCGGTTGCGCCTAAACAAAGCCAATATACTCAAGAATATCTCGAGAAGGAAGTATCACAACATTTTGCGGTTTTCATCTTTCCATTCCTTGCTAAACAACCTTTCCAACCATACCAAGCTTGTCAGGCCAGAACTTGAAGCCTAAGCTACAATCGCGTTATTAAGTCATCCCCCTACCCGGTGCCGTGACAGGCGGTGTTAAAAAAAAAAAAAAAGAGCTAGCGGTTGCGCCTAAACAGAGCCCATATACTCAAGAATATCTCGAGAAGGAAGTATCACAACATTTTTCGGTTTTCATCTTTCCATTCCTTGCTAAGCAACCTTTCCAACCTAGTAGAGTCCGTACCCCCAAAGGTGTCCGTACCCCCAATGGTGTCCGTACCCCCAGTAGTGTCCGTACCCCCAGTAGTGTCCGTACCCCCAATGGTGCCCGTACCCCCAGTAGTGTCCGTACCCCCAGTAGTGTCCGTACCCCCAATGGTGCCCGTACCCCCAGTAGTGTCCGTAACCCCAATGGTCAATGGTGCCCGTAACCCCAGTAGTGTCCGTACCCCCAATGGTGCCCGTACCCCCACCAAGAAAAGTAACAAAACATAGTATCATAGCCAACAATTCTTAGATTTATTCATTCCTGTTTTCAACCTCAAAATTGACACTAGTTTTAGGCTCTATTCATGATGCAAAAAAAACATGAAAGCAAAAATTTGTAATGCAAACTTCATTTACCTACTCTGAAATTGGATTATGCTTTTTATTGTCATAAGTATATCATTAGTGGAAAAAACTATGGGAATTTCATCTCCCCTGATGCTGTTGTTGTGATCCTGTCACTTTTAAAGGCTACCACTACATGACGTTTCTTTCCATTTTCCGTATGTTCTCTCACGTGGACCATCATTGGATGGGAACAAACTTTTTTTTTATATCAAGCAAAAAAAACAATGGATAGGTGCTATCCATAAATCAACTTTCTGTGGCCTTAATCATTAGTATAAATTTGACAAGTTATCAAGTCGTACATGCCATCAAAATTGGTATTGCTATGGAATTATTTACATTATCATGTTACAACACAGTTGCCTTGCACTGTTGCTGCTATCACATACAATGTACAATGTACTGTACATGTACCTCACCATATTGAGAGGATCTGCTGACAAAAAAACTATCAATTTGTAAATCGAACCTGGCATTCATATTGAATTATTTACATATGATTTCAAAACATAAGCCGTATTGTATAAGTTATAACCCTGCAGTTACTATTTTTGCATCGCATTGAGAGGATCTGCAAAGATGTCTGTTGTGTCGTCATCAAAGATATTTCCCTGCGGTTCAGTCTTCTTGGCTGGCTTTTTCTTGGGTTTGGACTTCTTGGGTGCACTACTGCCTGCCTCCGCAAATATGTCATCTAGGAAAATGATACACTAGTGAGGACAGGATTCTAAAGAGCCGACAAACATAATGACAAGAGTCAGACATTTCAGATAGCTTCCTCTATCATTCATCAGCCACAATCGGTGTGGCAAAGTACTGCAAATGCAGACATGAGGTGGTTTGCACCTCCAAACATTTTTGTTTTGTCTTCTCCCTGCCTACTCCCTTGTCAAAGTGCTAGATGTATGTTACATAATACTTTATATGGTTAAATACATTTGATCATGCCAGCACTGCAGAAAGCAATTGTTCTGTCTCTTCATCGATTAAATCAATTTTGTTGTTGAGAAGGGTATGAAAGCCCCTTGTGGACTGCAAAAAGTCTGTTGCTGATTGGTTGCTTAGCAGTTGGTCTTAACAATGTGTAAAGTGGACTGGACTGTTTCGATGTGACTTCTGAGCGCCTGTGCAAGGTAGTTGCCAGGCCAGGTTTGACTGTACCTCACAGTGGCTTTTTTATTAGATACTAATTCATTAGGGAATAAATAACATACAGTAACTGGTTCAAGGCTTTAAAAAGAAAGGCATACATTGTACTTACCCACATCATCCTTGAATAGGCCTTTGCTTTTGCTTGCGGCCTTGGTTGTCTTTTTCTTCTTCTCCTTGGGCTTGGTGGCAGGAATATCAGCAAAGATGTTCGTGTCATCAGAAAACAGGCTACTCTCTGGGGTTACTGCTTTGTACTTCTTGGGTTTTGCACTGGCGCTGGCTGCTTCAGTGGCAAAGATGTCATCCTGTGGACAAAAGAAACAGAACGTCAGCCATAAACCATAAATTATTATAACATGGTACTAGCATTGTAGCATTGGTTGCATATTTGTACAATTATTCTTGTTCACATCAAACTGCATCTAGATAAGAGGCAGCTTAAAAGATATCAAGGAAGTCGTTCCTTTGTTCAGAAATCCTCTTTGGAAGTTGCAGTTCCAGAGCAAGCCACTAGGAGGCCCAAACCTAGATCACTTCGTCCTTCCTTGCATGCATTCAAACTTATCTGCCACCAAGAAATCAAGACCATAGCACTTCCAAAAGATACAAAAGCTGGAACTTGCTGAAGTACCAACGTCACGTACAACAATGTACCAGGGGGCCCAAAATAGACCTACACATGTATGGGTTTACAACACCGACAGGGAATTCAAGAATTGCTAAAGACAAAAATAGTATTGACTGTACCTCTGGCATCTCCCCTAGTTTCCCAGTCTTCTTGGGAGCTGTGATTGAACAAGAAATAAAGAAAGAATTCATCACTGGGTACCAGATCTGGTCCTCTGCATTTATAATTATATGTACATTGTGTAAGCAATGTTGGAGACTGCATATCAGACTGGAAAAAGACACTACCTTTGTCCATATAGAGAAGTTCACACTGCTTATTGTGAGGATAGTTGTACATGTATTGAAACGATAGTCATCATTTGATTTATCTATCTGTTAATGGAGAAAAACTGTTTCTATTAATACTTTCATCAAGATGCTGCTAAATCAATGTCCAACAAAGTTTTTCACAAACACAATATACAACGATGTTCTTTTGACTTGAATGTTACATTTTTATATGATGGTCCTCCTGCTGACTTTCTATGGGAAGTATGCACTAGCTCTACTTTCTACTTGGCTTGCTTACCTGTAGTTTTACTAGATGCAAACAAGTCATCGTCATTGCCTGCTGACTGGTCACTGCTCCTTTCCTCTTGTTTTGTCTTGGCGGCTGAAAACAAGTCAGCCTCAGAGGCTTTTCCACTAGTACGGTTAGCACCGGTTACTCCTTCAATTTGTGCAGTTCTTGTTGAGGCTGAAGAAAATAAATCGTCACCCTCTATACTTCCTTTTGTAGCACTTGCCACTGGGGCTGACCCAAAGAGGTCTTCATCTAATGAGACTTTTGATGGTGCTGGCTTTGTAGACTTCTTGGAACTGCTGAAGATGTCATCCAAGGCATCCGGCTCATCCTTGCTGGTCACAGCAGATGCAACAGGCTTGTCCTAATGAATAAAATAATATATCCATCACCTTTAGCCTGTCATTTGTTCAGAGATGCGTATTGATTGTTCAGCAAAATTAATGTTCACATGTTTGTTGTGTACTGGTTTGAATAAAGTTCCTATACGGTCAACATGCGGCTCTTTTCTGAAGATGTGGCATAAGTGTGAACGGTTGGCTTGAGGTTATCCGTCCCCACATACTCTTTTGATTATTAAGCAAAATTAGTTTCCTCAGCAAAGTAGCCAGTCCTTTGCGGTTTTCTAGTAGGGCTAGCTTTTACGTTTTGGAGGAGCACTGGTTCCTTATTTTCAAAATGAGCTACTGCCAGGAGAGGGAGTTCACATGCTGGTCCTTTCCCAACATTAGAGACCCTTAGCCCATGTTGACATCGCAAATTGGCAGTACAGCAAAAAAAAAATTAAAGCCAGCACAACCTGAAGGAAGCGGAAACCCTTCCTCAAAACTGCCCTGAATGGAGACTGCTTGCTGCCCAGACGTGGCAGGATCTACATGTAAGTCTGACTCAGTAAAGCTAGGTAAAAGTACATTTTTGTGTACTCTCAATTGTATCTTTATCTTCTGCAATTAGTGTACCTTGGCTGTAGTTTCTTCCTCAGCCAGAGGATTGTCCTTCCCAAACAGGTTGGCTGGGGTGCTGGTTGGTGGAAGGAGGGAAGAGCTGGGCTCTGAAGGGGAGTCTGGGGATACTGTACTGTCCACCTGCTGACCTGCGCCGGCCCTTCTACCTCTCCTTGATGGCAGTCTCCGTTTGGTTTGGATTTTGGCACGATCCTGCAAAGCAGCAATAATGAAGTGTGTGAATTTGATAACAAATCAATCACAGTAATTGTACCTGTCATCAGTACATTATTACCTCCATGACAATGGAGGTATTGTTTTCTGTGTGTATGTCTGTCTGTCTGCCATGGCTTGCAAAAAATAGTTTTGCAAGCCATGGATATTTGGTATGTTGGTAAGTTTTTTGGGTAAGACAAAAGTCAAGGTGGATTATGGGCCTTGCAGCCTTCATGGTATTGCAGTGTCACTTCCTGTTTTTGTATTTTTTGTCCTAGACATGCTGCAGACTTTATTTTTCAGCGACATCTCCAGAAAAAGTGGTGTACATGTAGGTTTGGGGACCTTTTTTGTACAAACTTTCAAGAGGAAAACTGAAGAAAGGACTAGTGGATTTTAATGATTTTGGGCATCTAGGTAGCTTAGATGGGACTGACTTAAAAATACAAATGACACAAAAAAACATAACTGTCTTGAAAAGGTAGTAAAAAAAACAACAACAAAGGTTGGTGTGCATTAATCAATAATCAGACTGGTGGTAAGACTTTACCTTGCTCAAGCTCTCTAAAGTCTTTGTCTGCATGGGCTGGTCAAATGAAACAGGTACAGACTCTTCTTCTTTCACAGGTGGGGCAGCACCTGGCAGCATGGCACTGGGGTTGATGGCAAGACTGGCCTGTAAATACATGTAGTCAATAATGTTAATCCTCTCCAGCAGAACATTGTAACAAAACACAGAGAATACCTGAGTGTGTGTTCAATCTGTTTACCTGTTTGGAATGCATGGTGCCTGCAGAAGATTGATGATTGCTAGAGAACCAATCTTCAAACGTAAATAGGTACATGTAACATGCATTGGCATAATACCGGTCATAAGCCTTATACCGGTCGATTAAAAATAGTGGAACTTAAAGAGATCTACACATGCAACAATAGTTATTTCTGAGGTATGCACACTTCAGACATCTAGGTGTCCGATACATAATTTACAAAGCATCGATAACAATGCATTCGAAGACAACAAGGCCAAAAGTTTTCAGGTCATTTTCGGGGCAGGCGAGCTCGTCGTGGGACAAACACACTGTCACGTTCATCGCCAGATTTGTAGATAATAATCACATGTGCTCACGGCACAAGACGAGCATGATTCAACAGCAATCTTGAATTTCTTTTGGTGACCTACAACTCGTGTAAAAGTGTGAGGAACCGTTGCATTATCGCCCGGATCTACGGCTGAATGGGTCAAATTGAACGTACGCCGCCATTTTCCCGCCATTTTTAATGCTACGGCCAGCAGTAAAGTTTTACGTCATAGCGGTTGTGACGGACCAAAATTAAATGAAAATTCTTGTCAGTATACGCCCATTTTCTCATGACTTTTTGTATGCTCATGCAGATTTTTGTTTTGTGCAACTACTAACAGGAAAGAAAGGAACAACAGAGGATGTATAAAGGTACATAGCGGCAGTTAATTGTGCCGTGTTTCGTTCGGCCGGTATAGTGCACCCCCTTCCAACCACGCGCCCGTTCTCCGTGCAATTCCGCGGTGTGTTCCAATTATGATATTATGTTTTTAGCAGGACCAGAGAGACAAAATAATTTACACAGAAGAAGTGGCAAAGGTAAGCTGTAACAGCAACATGTAACTGGAGAAAATGATGCATTGATCATTTGCCAAATTAGCATTGCTTGAGAAATTGCAGTAAACCGACCGGTATTATGCCAATGGATGTTATCACACTATTCCTTTTCAACTACAAATGTAGTACAAATACTGTGCTGCTCAGATGAGACATCAGGGCTAGATTTCGATTCTGGGAATAGGACCACTGGTGCACCCCTCCTTTGGATGCACAGAAAAATTTGGGTGCACAATTATGGTGCAAGATAGAGTAAGCAAAACATAGTTACAAAGCCTAACTCTGTTCTGAACTTGAATTGTATACTGGTGTAGAATAGTACATTTAACCTATCAAACCTACACTAATATCCAGGTGCACCCACAGTCAAAAGTTTTGGGTGCACAAAGGTGGACATGAAACCAGTAGTTTGAGCCCTGGACAGATGGACCCAAAATCGATCAGTTACAACATGCAATACATGTACTTTGAAAATGAAAATTGTCTAGCTCACCTGCTATACAAGCATCAGGATACATGTAGTATATCAATCATTACAAAATGTGTGCTCAAGTGCTCTACTGTACTGTACTGTACCTGCAGTTTCCCAATAGCTGAGGATGCCTGCCTCCCTTTAGGAGGCCTCACAGACTTGAACCCTTCAGGCTTCACAGGCTGAACAGCAGAACCACAGCACATACAGCATGCAGGGGAATGGAGGAAGCCATGACACATAACACGTGCACCAAAAATACACATCACATCACATCACATTGCAATTTAAACAACACTTACATGTACAGCAATGCACACTACACAAAATCTAATATTCAAGCATATCTAAGCATTTGTAAAGATTGCATATCACTAAAGAATGATGAAAGAATAGTTTGCCATAAAAACTATTTCGCGCCATGTCACTACATTACAACATCAAGCTTAATGGCTTTTGCTCTTAAAACAAATGGAAACTACTTGATTATGTGTTTCCTTTTCTTGAGCCTAGCTTCTCACCGTTTTTTCTTCAGTTAATGATGGCAAAGGCTCTTCAGAAACTGGAGAGGGAGATGGTTGATCACCGAGTAGGGGGTCTGCAAGGAACACATCAGAAATAGGACTTGAAGTTCAGCTTTTGCAATTCAAATAGCCTTATATTTTGTTACGATCATGATCATGATTATTTTCCTGGAATTTGGAAACAAAGAACTGAGGAGTGTGCCGTTCAGTGTCGCCAGGTGGGATGGAAAAAGTACAAGGAAGATCTATGATCAATCAATATGACCACAAGTCTCCATTGGCAGCGGGTGCAGTCACCTACTCCCTCCCCCCTACAAAAAAATATGTTGGGGGCTGGCATGTCCTGTTACAAGCCAAACTGAAACCCTTGTGTATTTTTTCACAAATAGTCTACCTCTCCAGAAGTACAGTCAAACCTGTCTATAGCGGCCACTCAAGGGACTGGTCAAATTTGGCCACTATAGAGAGGTGGCCACTATAGAGAATATGCTAATTAATTGACCACAAGCAATAAGTTACACATGGTTTTAGTACCCACTGATCTCTATTCACATAATACAGTACTGTACATGTACTGCAATGATTTTTACACTATATGTATTAAGAAAACAAAAGCTATAAAAAGTTCTAAATGTTCTACAGTTGATATTGTCTGAAGAGACCGGTATCGTCATATTTCTTTGATCTTTCGTCTTGTATCCTTTGATACTTCGCCATCCGTGTGTTCCCGCTCGCGTTCACACGTCAGATTCGCCCATTATGCTAATGTGGTACTCACAAGAAAAGTCACGTCATTTTAGACTTATCTCTTGACAAATGTAAGAATACAATCCACCATAGTCTGAAGTTCATATCATTTTGTCTTTGTAACAATTATTTAGAAATTTTCGTGATGTAAATTAACCTAAGCGACACTGTGTATTAGAACGTAACTTTAGCACAATTTACCTCCGTAATATTATCGGTGTAGTCTATTGACCTTATATGACCTCGTTTGTCAGCAGGTATGAGTAGCGCCAGTTTACGAAGTTTTGTTTGGAAAATAAGTCAAAGAGGTTTTAAATCCGGCGTAGGGTGACGATATGGCCGCTGTATATGGCCGAACGCGTGCCGAAACATAGACCAGCGGTCCGCGTGGCCGTAATCGGCAGTGTTTTTGTACCTGCGGGACCGGAAATCGTGTGGCCGTGGCCGCGTTGGACAGGTGGCCGCTAAGCCTATTTCTTAATTATTACGAATCCAAGGGACCGACAAAAAGTGGCCACTATGGGTAGGTGGCCGTTATGTAAAGGTGGCCGCTAATACAGGTTTGACTGTATTTGCTATTATCATAAAAGTGAAGTATACCAACATATATGTAAATGAGCTTCAGTCTTTCAGAGCTAACTGACAGTAATATCTAGCATATCATATTTCTCGTTTGTATCTCATAGCTATGAAGGAACATCATCTCTTGAGTTACAAACTCATGTAATTCTACTATATTATGCACGAGCAACAATCCATGAACGCTGTTCCTCACCAGATGCTGCTTCCTTTTTCTCAGCTGACTGTTTCTTCTTCAGCAGTGCTGTGGGGTCCATGCCACCAAACATAGACACTGCTCCAGCCAGTTTCTTTGGTTTCTTCTCTTCAGGTGCAGACAGAGGCTCTGACTTAGATGGCTCTGGTACTGGGTCCTTTGGGACAAAGCAAGGAATGGATTTGACTATTATAGGATTGAATGTTGGAGATTATGTTGCTTTTCTCTTTCTGAGAGGATATTTAGTGCAAACGGCCCCCATAAGAACCAATGCAATAGTTATGAGAAGACAGATGCAAGTTGTGGTTAATGATGGAAACTTGTAATATTTCATTATTTGAACAAACGTCTGCCAATCAAGTCCAACTTACAAAAGTATGAAACTCATGAAAGAAAATAAACATGCAACTGAGTGGTTCATAAATTACACTTCAATGGTCACAACTGGGCCAATAATTGTTATATGCAGGTAACTAGGCATATAGGCTGCCAGACCATTGCAATTTTGTAAACTCCTTACAATTCAGATCCCATGTTATTTTTCTATTGATCAACAAACGACAGTATGTTTCACTCTAGCAACCAGATTCCCTGGTTGAGAAGAGAGAGTAGTGGCCCTATAACCCATGGATGACTTAAGATATTATATTATAACTTTGGATGTCTCAATGTTGCTTCTATCTAACAAGCAGCATCCCCTTGTCATTCTCACCCACCTGTTTCTGTGTTGATGATTTTGAGGAAAACAGGTCACCATCATCATCATCCCCAAACATGTCTCCCCCGGCAGGTTTGGCCTTCTCTTCCTCTGTGTCATGTTTTGGTGC
This sequence comes from Branchiostoma floridae, assembly GCF_000003815.2. NCBI lineage: Eukaryota > Metazoa > Chordata > Leptocardii > Amphioxiformes > Branchiostomatidae > Branchiostoma > Branchiostoma floridae. Next base: position 27,801,297 of record NC_049979.1, read on the forward strand.
AGGCTGGTGGGAGGGATGCAATATCTTATCAACTGTTTAATCTGTATTCTAAGAACTAAAAATAATGGGGCAATGACTCAGATCAGAGGTACATGTAGCATGGTACAATATGATAAAGATGTTTTAAGAAAAACAGTTACGTCAATACTGCTTTGAAGACTTAGAACACCAATGCTCATAGTCATAGAACACAAATTCTCACAATAGAGGTGGGACAGGAAGCAAATATGGACTGGTCTGACCTGAAATGAGATGTTCCCTGAGGCATGGTTTTGCTCCTGGACGGAAACAGAATGTCAGAAGTACATGTACCTTGGAAGAGCTTGATGAGCTGAAGAGGTCCACCTCAGGTGTCTCCTCCTGTCCCCCAAACAGCACATCCTCGTCTGCAAACAGACTCTTGGCCTGTTTTGCGGGCTTGTCTTGTTTTTTTGGCTGCAGAAAAAAAAGTAATTAATTTTCTTTGTATTTTCTCCACATAAACTGAGTAACCTCTGACAGATGCATACAAACTATAGGGTCGATAGGTAAGGATTCTCTTTCTATCTTCTTGTCTATTTAGATTTTGACCCAACAAATCAAGTAAGGCAAATTACTGTAAATTAAACTGAAATTCTTCAGGTACTGGTATTTTTGACATCATAATTCAAATTGTACAAATGTCATGTAATTTTACAGATATGAATTGCACAAACACAAGTATATTGATAAACTGAACAAAGAGGTACGCGGTTTACTACACATCCTTACATCAACTCCTCAATGCCTTGATCTCTCAACAGAGTGCAAAACACAGACAGTTTGTTTTGTATTTCACCACTCTGATAATGTCAGATCAACGATTTTATGTCCCCTGCCAATGACTGACAAAAAAAGTCACTGGGGTCGGCAGGTTGTTGCTGGGGTCAGTCAGATAACTTGAAACACAACATATTATTTGCTTGGCCTAACCTTGGTTGTACATTTTTTGTTATACTGCCCTAACAACATAGAACTCATCTTTTTGGCAATCTACAGAATCTGCTAGGTAATACTCTTGACTTCAACAGTTTATCCGAATCAACTCGCATCCATCTACTATTAAGGGGTTCACCTTTCCTGTCACATCATACAAACAACAGTATCTTAATGTTGAACCAGACATATATTGTACATACCAAACACTAATTGCAACCAACTAGTAACCCAAATTATTGTTAATAGCTGTGAATTGTTTGTTTTGATATTGTTATCTTATTTGTTCTTGTCAGTTGTTATCTTTTTTTTTGAGAGGTGATGTCAATATTAGCGTACTGCTAGAGTGTGTCACCTCTCTGTCCTGCTTTGTTGATGAATTAAAAAAGATAAAAATAAAAAAAACCTTGGCGTCCTTTTTGACAGCAGGTGAGGAGAACAGTCCCCTGTCCGCCTCATCATCATCATCACCAAACAGCCCCAGGGCAGCAGGCTTCTTGGCAGGAGCAGCAGAGGAGCGCCCACCGCTGTCACTGGAAGCTAGCGAGGCTTTGCCAGAAGAATCGTGGCTCTGAAACAAACATTGAAAGGACTTGAAGCAATCCACACTCGCCACTAATCGTTTTGGCCTATAAATATTGTCCCAAATGTAAAGGAGCATGTCACAAATCATTTCCTATACATGTACAATAGGTACAATCATTTCATATAAATGTAGGTTAGTCTGGATTTACAACTTGTTAAGCTAGCTACAATGTATATTGTAGCAATTTCTTCACCTATGATTTAGTACTTTTGCACAAAAAAGGCTTATCATAGAAACACACCTTGACGAGAAATAAACTGTTCTCTAACTAAAAAGAATTGACTAAGTCACTGGAATGTTCTGAATCACTCTTCAGCCATCTGATCCAAATGCCGTGGACACATGCTTTTTACGCAGGTGTAAAGTCAGCACAGGTTCAAATACGCACGTAGCTGAAGACGACTGAGTGATTCGACTGAAAATTCCAGTAACTTAAAGTCCATTCTTTGAGTTCGAGAACAGAAATGTCTCATTAATGTATTATTCCAAGTTGAACTAGGATTGAACTTTCACACTAGGTACACACCTTAATGGATGCTGAGTCGTCATCTTTCTCATCTTCATCAAACATGCTGATCTGCTTGGGTTTAGGCAGGGCTGCTTTAGATCCTTCCCCCTCCTTCTTTCCTATACCAAATACATCAGCACCTCCAAATAGGTCCACCCCTCCTGGTGGCTTCTTCCTACTACTGGGAGTGAGCATGATGACAAAATAAAGAGACAAAGGCATCATCTTGAGTTGCGGAAGAGGTGATCACAATACATGTTACTGTAATTCACTTTGTCTTCACGGTACCAAACTTTCACGGTCTGAGAAAATCTAACTTGTTCTCGGAACTTAATGTTCACGATGGCAGCAGGTGCGCATAGACAAAGTCTGTGAATTATTTGTTATCTGTAATGATAAGTTCACGTTATAGTCGTCACAGTGAAAACCGTGAACATAAAAGTACAGTGAAAAAATCAGGAATTACAGATAATCCAATTTTTAAATGAGGATGATTCTTAGTGCAATGAAGTGTAACTCTCTGTACCTGCTGTTTGCTTTGACACCAGTACTGAACAAGTCCTGTCCCTCTCCCTCATCCTCAAACAGACCAGAGTTTCCAGTCTTGGTGTCTACAGCCTAGAGTGGCATAGTACATTCAATGTTTTAATAATTATGCACATTTATTGCATCCAGTACTGCTCAATGAATCAGATAATTTGACAAGCATAATGCAGAACTTTTGTGGTTATCGAAAATGAGGTGAAGGTGAATATCATTATATAGGTTATGCCAAGGAGGGCATCATTTGCATGATAAATGCTAACATGCTTTGCTAGCCTGCTTCAGTGAAATAGGACTTTCATCTTTGGGACATATGTGATTTGAATGGAGAAGATCATACACATGCATGTATATAATTTATGGAAATATTGATTAGAAATTCATTTCTGGTAAAATATATGCCATTGGGTATTCTATACATAAGTCACTTACATTGTAGGTTGAGGTTAACATCATCATAAATAAATCATGCAAGTTATGCCATAGTTTCCATTATTCATGAAACAATGATTCTTTGCAAAACTTTTAGAGCTTGTAGCACTCAAGTATCACAAATACATGCAACCATGTATTTTACAAACAGGACTTTCAAGCTGCAGTAACATACCTGTCTTGGTAACTTGGAAACTGAACATAGATTGTTTCAAATACTTTGATAAAGACAAAATCACACAAAACCAACCTGTTTTGGTTCTGGTCTCCTCTCTGGTTCCTTCACAGTTGGAGCGGAGCCACCAAACAGGTCCCCTGATTCGTCTTCGTCTGAAAATAGCGATAGCCCGGCAGCAGGTTTCTTAGGCTGGGGCACAGCCTGAGAGGCAGGCCGCGAGCTGGCTGCCGATTTCTTGGCAGGGACACTGCCAAACAGGTCATCCTCTTCATCATCATCAAACAACATTCCAGACTTGGGTTTGGGCTAGTTGGGACATGCAAATAGTAAATCATTAGTTCTATAGTTCAGCCTTTATGTGGAAAGCAAAATAAAGAATGCATCAATACAGAAATAAGAGTCATTTTTGCTAGTTAAGCTTCATACAATCACTGTACGTACAAGAGCTGGCCAAACACAGATAAAAACAGGTGGTTAACATCATTATTATACAGCCCAGGGCTCGAAACACCACCTGCATATGCACGTTAGTGCAGGTAAAACTGGTGCTGTGCAGGTATTTCTGATGTCTACATGCACCTAACCTGCACTGGTCCATGTACTTGGGTTTATACATAAATGTCCTATGATGTAGGTGTATGTGGATTGGTATTAGCTGCATTGACCGTTACCACCTCCAAAAATATAAAAGAAAAACATTGCAGTGGTACCTGAAAATGTTAGTAATATCCATACTTCCTAAATTCAGAGTGGTGCAGGTACAATTTGTCTGGTGCAGGCAATTTTCAGTGTTACCTGCACTGGTGCAAGTATCCAGAAAAAAGTATTTCGAGCCCTGCAGCCTAATAATATGTACATTCTGGCAATGCAGGCAAAATGAATAGTACATACATGTAGTGTATGGACAGTCCAAATAACTAGTACCAATTCTGTCTAGAAACACTAAAAAATGGCTAAAAAAAGTCTGTACTGTTCAGTTTCTGGTGTTGTTGTAATCCCTGTAGTGCCTAGTGGCAAATAGGTCAGCAACTTTCCTTACTGTTTCTGTAGCAGGGTATATCTTATTTACAGGAAGGGGTTGCTAGTCCTTCTCATTCAATGTGCTCGAGAACACGGCACCCCCATTCAGGGCTCTAGCCAGCTCGACATTTTTTTCCGTCAGCCAATTCCCATTGTCGCAAAAACACTATTCCAGGAATAGAGAGACTGAACTGAGACCTTGAAAAACGGGTTTTAATGAGATTATCGTATGCGCACACATTGTCAACAATCATAACAATAGCAAAACAAACAGTGTGTGGCTTTTACAGCCGTGGACGGCGTCCCCAAGCAGCCTGTAGCTTCCACCAAGGACCTTTATCAGATTTTTGTCCGTCAAAGTTGACGGATTAGTTTTAAAATTTTTCCGTCACACGCAGCAAATTTCCGTCAATTGAAGGAAAAACGGATGCTGGCTAGAGCCCTGCTGGGACTTGAACCAGGGTCTCCCAGTTACCAAAGTTGGAAATTTGGTACAACTGTAAGAGCCATGACAGTTGTACCACAGGGACATCTCTCATGGTGTGATGACTTTGCATATAACTATACTGCATAACTACATAGACAACAACCTTTGTATTACCTGATCAGTAAGAGGAGGTGGCTGAAACATCCTCTCCTTTGGTTCTTCTTCTTTCTTGGATGTTTCTGGCTTCTTTTCTTCCTCTGTATGTACTTTTTCTTCTTCTTCTTCATCGTCCCAGTCTCCTTCGTCGGAAGAATATTTCCTTCTTGCAGCGATGGCCGAGGCAAGTGGATTGGTTCCCGTACCAAACATGGACACTGCACCAGGCGGCAGCTGGAAAAATGTAGAATTTGTTATCCACCATAAAACTATACACATCACTGTGGACTGTGAACTATGTCAGGGCTCGAAATAGTTTTTTCTGCATACTGGCACTGGTGCAGGTAACATTTAAAAATTACCTGTGCCTGACATATTTTACCTGCACCACTCTGAATTTAGGAAGTATGGATCATACTAAAATTGTTCAGGAATCATTGCTATTTTTTGCTTTTATAGCTTATAGGTGGTAACAGCCAATGCAGCTAATAACAATCGAACATCATGGGACGTTTATGTATAAAATCCAGTACATGTTCATAGACAAGTACAGGTAAGGTGCAGGTAGACACCAGAAATACCTGCACAGCTCCAATTTTACCTGCACTAACATGCATATGCAGGTGGTATTTTGAGCCCTGTGTGTAAAATGGGTATCGCCCTGGACTGAGGCATGTTGGCAACAATACTGGCAGCCATTTCAAATACTGTAAATGCAGAAACTTTCTCATTGGTTCAATGTTTGCGGTTTTCGCGGTGGCCGCAAACATTTTTCCATGGCAGTAAGAGACTACAGTGCATGGTGCTACCACGGATGTAAAACCACCGCGAAAAGTCCTTTTTTCCGCTACCACGAAATTAAATCCCCACAAACTTAAATGCATTCACAGTACTCTTAAATGACCTAAATGAATATACCAGATTTCACTCATCTTATACCAAGTGTGGCACACTACATGCTAATACATGTACAAGTGTAGTACCAGATATAAAGGCTTCCCTGTCCTTGGTGCTGAACTATATATAAACCACACCAATCTCTTGCCTCTAGTTATAAAACAACAAACAAACCTGGAAAAGGATGTACTACTTCAGGGCTCGAAATACCACATGCATATGCAAGTTTGTGCATGTAAGATTAGTGTGGTGCAAGTAAGTTTAGACCAAACTTGCACCAGTGCAAGTTACTTTTGTCCTCTAATATCTGACATTAGAAAAAGCTTACAAACACCAAGAATATTATCTGTCATTGAAAGGTAAAAGAAAATAACACTTGATAAAAAAGCCTAAGTTTGTCCATGGAGGTTAGACATCCAGGTAAACAATATTTCAAGACAATTCCATCTCTACAATGCTTAAGATCCCTTTGGTGTTGTCTTACCTTGATTTGCATTTAAGTCACATTTGCATACAAGTTAGTGACTTTGATATGTTCAACTGTTTTTTCCAGTTATATGTACATGTTGTACTTGTAATGAGTTGTTCTACCACTTCATTCCAGCGATTAGTGATGGATGTCAATCGCGAGGCATGCAGTAGAAATCTATGGATCTTATTGAGTTGTAGACATTGGATTGATCTTTAATTAAGCCTAAATTCACCTTTTTTGAAACTGTACAATTTAAAACTAAAAAAAATATGCTAGAAAAACAAATACTTAAAAGTATCCAAACATGTGGTCTTTATGTATCCCCATTTACTCACATACATTTGCAAATTTTCAGAATAGGAGATAAAGAGTTAACAGTTCACTATTTTTGGTTGTGCAAGTAAGTTTCTTTTGGTGCAAGTTACCTTTTGCTCAACTTGCACTGGTGCAAGTTAACTGAAAAGTGTATTTCGAGCCCTGTACTTTTTACAGACTAATTGGCTGCCTTTTCCTTCATTTGACTATTGACTATGTACAATACATGTACATGTACATTGTATTTTTTTTTTTACTTAATGGTCACCACGTAACAAGGCCTGAAGGCCACTCAAGGTTACGGGTTACACGACTGTAACTGTAACAGCATCTCTTCGCCCTAGGTTTAGAAACATCATGATTGAGATTCCCTACCCCTAGTTTTGGCTGGAATGGTTTGATCCGCTCATCTTCGCACATGTGGTGGGTTCTTTAACATGCTTGGGGTGTTGCTCTCCCCGAACACGGGACCTCCATCCGAAGGATGTCATAATCTCCATAATCTCTCCCGAGCAGCCCTCGTAACCCCTGCTTCGCCTATTGGGTCAGTTAGTCCTCACTCATAGTGAGCAATTGGGCTGGTTTCAATCATGATGTTTCTGACGTAGGGCGAAGAGTTGCTGTTACAGTTCCAATCATGTAACCTGTAACCTTGAGTGGCCTCCAAGCCTTGTTACGTGGTGACCATTGAGTAAAAAAAAAAAATCAAAAATAATCTGAGCATACCTTTTTCTTGGCTGGTTCCTCCTCTTGTTTCTTCTCTGCTGCAGCAGGCTTGGCAGGTGCTGACCCCCCAAACAACCCCCCTTCTTCCTCCTCCTCCTCTTCATCCTCACCAAACAAGTCAAAGCCTCCTTTAGGCTTAGCTTTGGGCTCTGGAAAAATAAGTGAAGCACAAATTTGAAAAAAAAAACAGTAAGAAATTCCATAGATAATTATTGAAAATATGTTCATGCTAGGCATACAGTTGGTGAATAAACCTGAAAGCTTTTAGGGTTTCTGTGATTTGATTTTGAAGTAAGGAAAAAGTAGTGTTTGTGTGTGTGTGTGTGGGGGGGGGGGGGGTTGAGTTTGGGATAATGCTAGAGTCACATACTGCTACAATAATGCCTTATAATCATATAATGGACAGCCAGTCAGAAACTGACTTTGCAAGGGAGCTACAGACGGACATGACTTATCTCCAACATATCATACTACTGTGCAATGTATAGTAGACACACATGAAATGATTATAGAGCTTAGAAAAGGAATTAGGCGGCAGGAAACAGGACAAAATTTTTTTGGGGGTGCTTTTGAGAGGTGAAGACGTAACAGCAAAACTGGCGAACATAAAACCACCACAAACTTAGACACATTTACAGTACAAAAAGATATAACTCCGGAAAACCCCCTCCCGGACACAAAATTCGACCTGCCGTGTCAAGTTCAAGCACGACAAGGCCCAAAGTCAATCCTAGGCAACAGGCAACAACTCCTCACCCATGCACCAAAAATCAGCGCAATGGCGCGTATCGTTCCGGACACACAGCGCCAAAAGAGCCCAAAAAACACAAAAAAGGCCACCTTCAATGTCAAGTTCAAGTGCCAGGAGACCCAAAATCAAACCTGAGTGTCAGGCTACCACCACCAACCCACGTACCAAAAATCGTTGTGCTCGCTCCATCCTTTCTTGAGATACAGCGCCCTAAATCCCCAGCTTCCAAAAATTTCCACGCCCCTGAAAACCATACCTGCATACATACAGGTAATCATTGATTGTCACAAACCTTCTTTTTTGAGAGGAGGTGGCTTAGTGGCCCCTCCCACTGAGAAGAGGTCTTCATCATCATCCTCTGCCTCAAACAGCCCACCACTGCTGGCAGCCTTTGGTGCACTAGGCTGTTGGCAAATTTACATAAATGAATAATTACAGCATAGTAAAGCATCTAACAAGTCCTAACTTGCAAAATTAACATACCATTACATGGGGTTAAATCAATATTCATTTGCATATGAAACGTACAAAAGTTCCATACAAAACTGCTAGAGGGCCCAAACCTTCTAAGCAAAGATAGTTATTAGATAGGCAGGTTCACAGGACTATAATGCATACTATAGGAAAATATTTGTGAAAAGTATATAATTACTATATAATATATTGTGACAAAATATGAAGAAAAAAAGTCTGTGGGTGTTGATTGCCTCACTCTAACTAATTTTCATGTCATTTTGCCCCAAAAGAAAAGAGCTGCATGCAGAAAGAGAAGAGAAAAGCATCATGAAAACAGTATATTTCCCTTCCTGATATAGAGAGTGAAATATAAAAAAGGGTCCATTCCCTCTTACCTGCTTGGTGTCCTTAGGCGGACTGGACGCAAACAGGTCATCATCTCCACCTTAGCATGGAAACAGTCAATAAACCAATACAGTATTAGTAGGCATACATATGCATATTAAGGAAATAATATTAATGCAGTGTAAGAGGAAATAAACCATAACCCTACTTACAGCAACAAAGGGTGAGGAAACAGTAGGCTACAAAACGTGCCAACATACTGCAACTTGTGTACCAAATAAACAAACATTACATGGTTAACATCTCTCGTGTTGATAATGTGTGCTACAAGAAGTTAACCTCTAAAAGTGCCACATTGGGGTGGATACCAGTATGAAAGCATTTTTTTCTTGTTTGACCGATAAAAAAAAAAAACAGACCTGAAAATCAGTACTGGATTTTGGACCGAGTAGAAAATGACCAGATTATATCAGCAGGAGTTTGGGTTTCATTCTTAAGTTTTTACAGTCAAACTTTCAATGTTTGCATGAAGACAGGAGTTATTAGAGCCAGATGGTACTCCAAATACATTCCTTTGTAGCAAAATGGACCATTGTTTTGAGTATCACCCATTCACAAATTTTCACAAACAATTAGGTCCAGGTTCAGGACCAGACCTGGACCTGATCCTCTGGACCTGAACCGTACCTGTACCTGAATTTTCTGTACCAGTACCCACCCCTACATGAAGTGCCACACAGTCCAAAACTGATTGTGCTGAACGCAGTAAAAGAAATCAAAGTTGACATGCAGCAGAACCATAATACAGCATGCAGCCTACAGCAAGTGTGGAAGAGGAGAAATTCAACATTGATCACACTTTGCACCAAACATGCACCTTGGAACAACGACACTGCTCCTGCAGGCAACTTTCTTCCACTTCTGGTTTTGGCTGCTTCTGAGGGGTGGCAAAAACTTGCGCAATTACGAATTAAGATTAGCTCCATTGTCATCCAAGCATTCATGTACATGTGTAATTCAATCCAATATACAAAATGCAATTGAATTTGATCGCACATTGAAGGACAATTAGAATGGGGTACGATATAATACTGTAGTAGTAGTAGTCATACGGTGTACTACAGCACCGTTGGGGTTATGCCGCCCCTTACGGGGTGGCATACCAATACCATATAGTGGACTATTAGTACACATACGAGGGGCGTGCAATTAGTAATGGTCCTGACCCATTTCCCATAGCAGGAGATTAATGAAACTTGGCACAGTTATTAGTCTTTCTCTTCATAGGAATCACCCAGAGTTATGCATTTCTCCCATCGTTTGATGCAGCTCTGGACACCGATTTTGTAGGACACCCCAGGTTGGTCCTCCAACTGATGCCTCATCAATGGCACAAGAGGGACGACCAGGTCTGGGAGCTGTTTCCACAGACTTCCAGCCACGTTTGAATTCAGGATGCCAGCGTTTTACAAGGTCATATGATGGGGCATCATCACCATAAGTTTCATTTATTTCATCAAAAGTCTTCTTTGGTGTGCGTCCTTTCAAATACAAAAACCGGATCACTGCGCGACACTCAACTGGTTCCATTTCACACCTGGTCCATTTCGCACCTGACTAAGTTCAAACACCAGTAAATCAGAAACCACAATTAGTTCAGAGCTGTCTTTTGCAACATAACCCATAGAGATATGAATTATTACACATACAAAATTTCATTTAGATCAGACAACTGGAAGTGGGTCAGGACCATTACTTATTGCACGCCCCTCGTAGGTTGGTGGAAATGTACCTTTCTTGGTTGGAGCAGGCTCTGGCTCTGGTTCTGCCTCTGGTTCTTCCTGTTGCACATCATCATCAAACAAACCACCACCACCAGCCTAGGGTACAAAACGGAATTTAGTGATGAACTAAATTATAGTGGATACACAAAAACAATTCTGGGTAAACACATCAATGAAATAACCAGATATTTTTTCTGACATGACTAGCCATGTAGCCTGTACAATATGGGCTTGTGGCCATACAACTCTAAATACATGTAGATAGAACCATTCCCTTAATACGAGAGTCACATATCGTAGCTCAGGATTTTTCGTCACTACGCTGATCAGTCTGAGAGGAGCTCAGTACTCTATGTCACCATGGAAACAAGTTGTCACGGCTTCCAAAACCATGGTAACAGACAACAGGATAAGAATGTCCCCAATTCTCCTGACCTAGAGGTGTTGGTCATCAAGCTTTTAGGGGCATGACAAGTGGAAGGGATGCTAGAAGTCAGCATGATTTAGCCAGGCTGACTGGTGGGGATCCGCCAGTCAATCCGCCATGCAAATTGATGGTGGTCGAATATAGTTCAGGGCCTAAAACTTCAAGATTTTTTTCCTGGTCAAATGGGTAGAAATCCTGGCAGTTTTGAGGTGGGTGTGACAGGGGAGGGTTTCTACTTTCTGATTAGGGCCAAAAAGCTGAGTTTTTGTGGTTGTTAGGGGGTATCAAGTTGGGACTTTTTTGTCCTAGTACATGGCCTCCTCACTGGGTTGTGATGCGGTTTTGAGGTCATGGGTCAATCTTTCAGTTTCCCGGAAGTTTGTGCCGTTAGATTCATGCCGAAATGTGTTTGTTTGGACAGCTGAGATGTCAGGCTTTAAAATGAGGGTATGTTTGTGTGCCAGTAACGCCAGAAAGTTGAGTTATTAACAGTTGCTTTCTCCTCTTTTTGGCATAGGAACCCATTGTTAAGAGGCTGTATATTGAATCACTGGCGGATGCCCTGGTTAGATACCTACCGGAGGATCATCATCAAACAGCCCTCCCCCTCCACTGAACAGTCCCTTCCCACCAAACGGTGAGTCCTCTTCATCTTCCTTTGGAGGAGCACCAAACAGGTCATCTCCTGCAACAAAACACAAAGGACCAGTAAATGATAAATCAAAAACAAAAGAATGAAGCCTTAGTCATAACCCTTGCTTGTAAATATGGCTACATATTGCAAATGCATAATGGAAACACAGGCGCCTTTAAGGACGGCCAGTCCAAATTTACCTAGTAGCAAGTGTGCAGGAGTGCTACAGATGGACAGAACAGTTGACTCGAACACATCATCACACTGTACAACATATAGTACATGTGTAGCTTCAAGGAGCAGGCCAGCAGAAGACAAAAACTTATTGCAATGGTGTTAAGATTGCAATGAAGAGGTCATCACAAAAAACGCTTTTACAGTAGTTGGTAAATGATCATCCAGGAAGAACATCCAAGCAGGACAGGTGAATGGTTGGAACTGTGTTAATCAGGCCTGCAGACGTGCATTTTAAAAGATCTCTTACCTTCTTTTGTCTTGGTTCTCTTCTTTGACTTTGACTTCTTCTCTTTTTTCCCTGTCTTAGATCCTTTACTGGATGTAGACTCTGTCCTCTCCCGTCTTTGCTCTAGTAGGACATCAACATACAATGTTAGAAAAGAACACAACTTACCACTTTGTTGCTCATTATTCATTTTGCAGATAAAACATAGCATTGATCAAAATACCTACTTGCAACCTGCAATTTGCTGAAAGACATTTGAGGTTGCAGGAAGACGTATGTACCTGGGTAGTAGTAATCAATCTTAAATTCACATATAACTTTCATTCTTAAGATGTACACAGCTATGTATGATGCTGTTTTTACCTTTACAAGGCTAGGTTGGTTATAGCAGGGCTAGAACAATGGCTTGAATGTGTATTTACAGAAAGTTTTTCCAGATTACAGAAAGAAAATGCAATTTTGCAGAAAACAGAAAGAAAGAAATTCTGAACACTGCATGGATCAAGAGATACATGTATGTATCGCTGACCTTTCTTTGACTTCCTTTCTTCTTCCAAGTTCTCGTCCTCATCAGATGCAGGCTGAGCCGTGGGGACAGCACCCCCGATCCTGGAGGCAAGCTCTGCAGCAAAACCTCCAGCTTTCTACATGAGCAAACCCAGTACAAGTCTGTTTCAGTCACATCCCTTTGGGTTATTCCATTTCAGGGCTCAAAATACCCCTGCACCTAACTTGTACAGGGCCATGTACTGGGTTTAGTTTTTATTACATGTATATGTTTCATGATGTGCACTTTTAATAGCTAGATTGACTGTTACCACCTATGGAGTATACAAGAAATAATGGCAATGGTTTCTGAACAGATTTTAGCATCCTTTCTAAAGTGGTGCAGGTAAAAGTTGTCTGTTGCAAGTAATTTTCAATGTTAGTATGCAGAAAAAAGTATATCGAGCCCTGCAATTACATGTATTGTATATGCAGACACAGGACAGAATAATGAAATCCTTGAACTTAATCCAACCAACGTTTTGGTGACCACCTGTTACCCAGTAAGAGTAGAATGAGATGACAGTATACACTAAGGTTTACCTGTGGCTGATCTTCCTCTTCTTCCTCCTCTCCAGACTCCTCCTCATCTGATGCTGCTCCACCAAATAAGTCACCTTCTTCTTCACTGTCCTCCCTCTGTGGAGTGAGAGTAGAGTATATTGATATGGGGCCTTATGTCATACCAGGACTGATCTGTATCAACGTTCCATATGGGTGTTCCAGACAGGGTGATATTTTGGGATATCAGAAAGGTACCATGTACTGTCTGTATTCCAAGCAATGTCTGTACCCCTGTAGTGTCTGTACCCCACTAGTGTCTGTATCCCCTGTAGTATCTGTACCTCCACTAGTGTCTGTATTCATTTGTCTGTACCCCTTTTAATTGCCATATCCTTGAATTGTCTGTATCCCTTGAAGTGTCCGTATCCCCTTTAGTGTTTGGACCCTCTGTAGTGTCCGTAGCTTCTGTAGTTTTAGTACCCCCTTTAGTGTCCATACCCCGTTGTGTCCGTACCCCCTGTTGTTTCAGTACGCCCTACAGTGTCCGTACCCCTTGAAGTGTCATTTCTGTACCTGTATTTTAGGTTTATTAATTCTGTCTCTTTAAACTGAGTGAGTCACCTACTGCAAGTTACAAACTAAATTACTCAGAGTCATAGCAGAAGAAATATGGAACACAAAATCAACATGTATGGTGTAGCAGTTTTTTCTAGAATTGTAGCTCTATTTGAGATTCTTTTCCTATTCATCTAGCATTAATCTCAAATAAAGTACACACTGGCAACAACTTGAGGCACCTTTTGGATTTTGAGCGTGCATACTTTAATCAACAAAATATGGTTACCGTTGTACTTACTTGTGGTCTCGTCTTCTTTTGTTTTACAACCTCTTCTTCTGAACCACTTTCTTCTTCTTCAGACTCAGAATACTGGTAAAAGAAGTAGCATAATGATTGTTCCTTTTTAATGTATGATAATCTTTCTACTATCAATATATAACTGGAACTATGCACATCAGTAAATAACAGCTATAATGAACACGAAACATACAGTAATAAGAATTACATGTAGGTTATCAAAAAATACTAACGGCACTGAACTTTAATCCAACACATTCCAACAAATTCTAAACTGAACCATGAATAAACAAGCGGGCTTTAGCGCATTCTGGAAACTGTTAAGTGCATTGTTTACTATGTTTCCCCGGCCATTGCTACACATGCATTGGTCAGCCACTTTCTGTTGTGTCGCGAGAAAATAACATTTCAAAGACAGTGTAACTGATAGCAAGTCCTTTGGGATTCTATTCCCAGTGGAACTTTAATCCAACACAATAATATAACAATGCTGTTTATCTATGGATTTCATATTTACAACGACAAATTTGTATCAATCGGCAGGCACTTACTCAAGGTTAAATTGGCAAATCGGCATGTCAGTAAACTGCTGATAGCAGCGATCAAAACACGGCCCGAAAATACATCAACCAGCGGCAAATCCGTTCTGCTGTTCCACTACACAGTTATGACGTTCTATCAAACTTTTCATCCGTTGTTTGGTCAGCAAATGGTGGCAAAATACGTTGTTTGTGAATGGTTCCCAAAAAATATCCCCGCAAAACACAGTACAAACTCCCTACAGCACGTCCCCCATGTGGGGCTGTGATGGTATCGCCAGTGAGATCCGTCCTACTGGCCTTTGGATGTGATCACTTTCAAAAATAGGGGTGAAGGGGCGTGCTGAAATATGATTCAAAATGGCGCGTGTTCGGATTTCCACTGAATTTGTGTAACAAAGCCTGGCCCTGTACTTTAAAGAGGGATACTTCAAGGCATGTTGGTTGTGTTGGATGGACAGTTTATTGATATTTCACTATATTTACTGTGATGATGATTGTGTAATGTGAGGACGAAGAGTAGGGTTGCTTGAAATTACAATCGCTGCCCTCTTCCCACGGCTTGATTAACAGCATGAAAACATACCAGAAGATTGATTAACTTTTCGCTGCAACATGCGATCTTTGTGAGCTCAAACTTACAAGGTTTTAAGTCGTATACCTTACTGGTCTTGTAAGGCACTCAAAAGAATTTGCAAACCGGAGCTAGTTTTTGACTGACAGATGGGTTCTGAAAAGTGTTGGATTAAAGTTGCGTTGGATTAAAGTTCAGTGCCGTTAGTCATTATTTGATAGGATTTCACAGTCAAAAATCTAACTTTAAGCTCAGACTAGGCACAATTTCAGGGTGATGGGTTTGAGGCACCTCCTTAAACACTCAATCCCCATTTTATGTCCCATCTGAAAGACAGGTGCAGCCCCAACCGTGTCTTCTAGTTACCAATTGGAAATATTGGAACCAGGAGCTCAACTGTGAGGCTGTTACCATCACATTATCGATTTGGCGAAAATCGATCGGACGACGATTCTGCGGCAATTGCCCGAGCCTTGCTTATAATAATAAATTTATTGCACAACAATTGTACAAGGTACAAAGTATGGCTTATATGTGACAGGGACGTTTTTCAGGTGAAAAATACGTGCAACCCTCTGTCGATCTTAAATATGGCCGATCTTCGGCCGATCTTCCATCGATACGCCCGAAGATCGTGGATTATGTGACAGGGGTATGAGGACTGCAACCCTTTCCAGTAGCGTGCATGTTGGGCGACCAACACAGCCGGAATCAAACTCACGGCTCCAAGTTCCAGAGGCAGGGCTGCTAACCACTGGGCTATTCACACTATCTATTAGTAAAGATTTGCTTTAAGAAGTTCTAGTAATAGCAGACAAGGTGTAAGACAGTTGGCACAGCTCACCTCTGATTCTGACATGTCCTTTTCACTCTCGGACTCGCTGACACTGCCGTGGTCACTGCCAACTTCCTCATCTGGAAAAAAAATCAACCATCACTTTGGATCAATGTAAATTCTAACACAAAATTTATCCAAAGTTTTGACTGTTCAACTCAAGTCTTTGTCAATGAATGGGTAACAAGTTCTATCTGCATAACGTTATTATGACTGAGATTGAGTAAGGGACACACATCACTACCAGAGGACTAGCCCCCTGTAGTGTCTTGCACAAATGTGTGGCCCAAGGGCCAAAGAAATGGAGACGAGCACCACCCCTATGTATCGGCTACAGAGGCACAAGTGACTTTGACTACTGTAAAAGCAGAAGTGTTCACGGTGGTTTTATGTTCGCAGTTTTCGCGGTAGCCACTTCACAGCAAACTTAAAACCATCGCAAAAATTCATCCATTATAGTTTTTTACTAGTCTATGGTGCTACCGCGAACTTAAAACCACATTTTGCTGCTACCGCGAAAGTAAATCCCTGCAAACATTTACAGTAACTTAATAAGTAACTAAGACAATTTAAAGATAAGAAGTGGTAGTTACCCTCGCTGGCTACATCTCCCAGTCCAACCTCATCATCCTCCAGGAATGCCTGAGAACCGATGATACACGGGAGGGGGCGGTGCACATACGGGTCCTGTGGAGCAAGAAAACAAATACAATGTACATGTTGTTGATCTATTCTGTCAGTGTATTGGAACCAGTTAAACCTAGACAATGTACCAGAGCTGTCTCCAGGAATTGTCCCTCCATCATGGAAAAAAGTGCATCCCACCTATTAAAATCTGAACCTCATGACGAGTCATGCCATGAAATTGATGAAAAAATATATTTTCGTAAGCTTAAGTAACTGATTCAACAACGAAAAATGGCATGGGCTCATAAACAATAAGTTTGACAGGAAAAATTTTTTTAAGTTGGAGATAGCCCTGCTGACAACCTACAACGAGCAATGATCGACAGGGACGCAAGGTCTGCCCCCACAACTCGAGACCGGATGGACTCGACTTAAGCAAGTAAGCAAGCATCATATGTAAAATGGTTCTACAGCAAATTATGTAAAAACTCCCTCCCCCCCCCCAAAAAGATACTCTTGGTACTAGTATTATCAAAAACAGAAGTCAAAGTATCAATGTAAATCTAATTGAGTAAAACAAAGTACCTTTGGTTCAAGGATGGGTTCTGCTTTGTAACCAGTCTCCTCATCTTCAGAATCAGACTGCCCAGCCTTGATGTCCAGTGTCTCAAAGGCGTTGTCGATGACACTCAGTCCGTACCCCAGCGCTTCCGACACTTTGGGGATCAGTTCGGCTTCTCTCTGCTCTCTGGTCTTTTCCTGGGGAATTTTAATGTTGTTTCTTTAGACTATTATGATAATTTTAGAAGTCTCACATTTACAGCATTTGAAAGCTACATGTATGTCGGTGAGCTCAACTATGAATTATTCAAATTAAGACCTTCTTTGCATAAATGATGAGACTTCTTTGCTAAGAGAAATTACTCCCAAAAAAAACTTTTGTTTTCTGAGATTAAATTATTCACAGATGACCAATGCTTGCTACAAACATTTATTAGTAACAATCCATTCTAGCAATGGAATTTTGCAATGGAAGTTTAAATGAACTTGAAACATACCTGGTCTGTCTTCTTCTCTTCATTCTCACTCTTGTTTTTAGCATCTTCACTGACGTCCTCATCATACACACGCTGCAGGGAGAAGTAAACACTTTTTATTCAGCATTTACATCTAATAAATCACTTTTGCTACCAAATCATTTGGCAACTTTACAAATATGAAGTAAGACAGATACTACTGTACAGTATATATGACACACTTGCTCATTACTCGAAAAAGACTGAAGTTGGACTGTCGAAAATCTGGGTAAGTTAAATTTTTGTGTTGGAAACTACAGTCGAACTTTGCATACAAAAGATTGGGAATATCTGGCATATTGTTTAATAGTCTGGATAAACATGTACTGTTACATGTTTATCAATTGCGTCTAACCTTCAAAAATGTATGTACTGTTACAGTATTTGAGTGTATCAAAGAGTGCATTGATTTTTGCCTACAACATAGTAACAATAGTATAGACAGAAAGGGTCAGACTTACATTCTCTACAAACTGGGTGTTGGCCAGCATGAGGAAGTTGTTGAAGACATTGTGGACCCTGGTGTCTGTGGCCTGGAAATTATGCGGGAACATGGAGGTTATTAGAGACGCAAAGCAATCCCACCCATAAAAACACACATTTCAATAGAAAATGCTGAAGAAGTTGTGAAAATTGGGTGTCCTTGAACAGAAACTATAAATGCTAACGGCCGAATCTAGTATTCAATTTTTTTACTGCTGTGCACTCGGAGCATGTTAAGTTCATTCAAATCACTCTATGGAAACTAGCCTCAGTTGCATCCTCGTAAGTTTACCAGGGTTCCCATACCTTCATCTCGTGCATCAAATCATCCACTTGTTTCCCCATCTCATGTGTTCTGGAAATCATCCGCTGGGAGAACTCTCGTAAATGCAACAGGAGCTACAAAACAATCAACATATCTGGTAGTGATTATCTTAAGAATGATGATAATTCTCCCCAAAAACGTTGTTCAGTAATACCGTTTTTAGGTCATTTTGAAATCTGTACTAAAAGCAGCATCCAACTAAACAACAAATAAATTTTATCAGTGAGGGTTAGACTATGGGGTAACAAATTGTATTTGTTTGTTTGTTTCTTGGCCCCCAGTGAATCAAATGCAACCATTAACCTGGCATTACTCACTGACACAGAGCTAAGTACTGTATGAAATACAACCACAACCCTAGATAGGGATATAGGGTAGAATCTCAGGGCTGTTTGTGCAACTGCACGGTGGCCTTCGCCACAGTTTTCAACCAAGCACACTAGGTCATTACACCTTTTTGATAAATGTGTTGGGTTCTTTCATGTGCAGAGGTTTGACAGTTCATGCTTACATCTTAACTCTTTCATACATGGGGCCACCTGCTTCACGTTAACATCTAAAATGACAAATGCAAACCCTTACAACATGTCCAAGCTGAGCTAACTCTCAAAGGATCGAACTCAGGCCTTTTTTATCCAAATGGCCACAGGAACATGCACAGTAATGGAATTACAAATTCCAAAGATACATACGCCTGCATCTGAGGCAAGTGACCAGTTGGTGCTTCCTGTCCTGAGCTCGTCCAGTGTCCAGGCTCTCTCCCAGGACGGTCCACCTTGGGGCGGTGCCTCTGACCCGTTCACGCTGGCTTCAGCCACCACTGGGCCATTGGACTGACCAGGTGCTGTAGCTGTTGGGCCATTTAATATAGTCTGGAATAGAGAGGTACAGTTTTTCTATAGTCCTATTTTTACAGGTTTTACAATCACATAGGTTTAACCCTCAAGTATGTCTGTTAGTTGTTATTACAGATATACCAGGCTAGTTATGTATATAGTACAGGGATAATGGAGAACTAATTGTTACACTACAATCTATAATCTACTGAGAGACTAACGTGTCATCTACCCGAGTCCCAAGGTCTCCAACTTACTTGATCAGCCAAGTTTATGTGTAACAGGTCCTCTTTTCTATCAGTGTCTATTGATACAAATTTTATTCAACAGTATTTTATATGGATATGCAACGAGCAATAGCAACAAGAAACTGAGTGCTATTGTAACCGTGTGCAAAAGTACTGATTTGCCATCAGAAAAATAAGCCATACTCAGTGCCATACTACTAGTAGTAAGGGTTTCAAGTGCCTTGAACTTTGACCTTAGATCACAATGTAATGTGTCATGTCTAAAAATGAGCACTTAGAATTCTGAACTGGATTCTAATCTTCATTTGAAGTGCCAGACCTTTGTCAGACTATACAGTTCGATGCTAAATATACACAGTTTTGAAGGACATAATATTCTAATACTAGTATTCGTTTTATAGACTCTGCTATACCTTTATCAAAGTTTATGTGACCTGGACGTGGACTGAGATACAAAACTAAACTGTGAGTGTGACGTTCTCCACAAAAACATAGGCAATCTCGGCATGCTATTGTGACACTAGCTCAAGCTACAACCTGTTGACAAGAAATCTAACTTGATTTTGCACATGTTGGGGTTCTTATAATAATTATTGGAGAAACGTTTATGATTTGACAAAGTAAACATGTCATGTCAAGTACCATCCGGATGCTAGGGGCGCGGCTGTTTCCTGGGCTGTTTGCCGCTTGAAACTAAGCCTTATAGCGTGCTACCGACTTCTACAGGTTCTCTACTTCGTACCCTTACCATTCCCGGGTCGCTGGGCGGTGGTGGAGGCGCAGGAACCCCGGCAGAGTCCGGCGGAGGAGGCGGTGGTGGTGGGGGAGGGGGAGGTGGCGGCGCCATCTTGGATTGAACTTGTGATCCACAGGTCACATGATCGAAACCTGCACTCTCGTACCCAGCCCCGTAACGGAAGGCCACCCCAATTTAACTTGTTGCTTCTCGGATATTTTTCAGAGAAATATTGGGGCGGTCGGTCGAAAAAATAAAAGTTTAAATTTTGCAAAAAGTCTGGGGTGAACATTCGAGGCTTATATAACACAAAAACAAGGTTAGTAGTCAAGTTTTCAGCTTTTCATGGCATGATGTATCCAATGAATCTCTTCAGCGCCTTTGATTTGATACCACTGTTCTGAATAAAGGGAATTGTTTTTATACTGAAATTATGTGTGTTGAAGAAATGCAAAAAGCATATTGGTTGTTTTCTATCATGCGACTACAAAGAAGCTCTCTGATTGGTTTATCAGCAGCATGTGCCCCTGGAATGGATTTTTTTTACAGGTCTGCAATAGCGAAACCTATGTTATTTTTCTTGGGACTAAATTTTTTTTCAAAATCGGAAAACAATGGGTCGGGAAATCCGAGAAGTAACAAATTAAATTGGTGTGGCCTAACCAGGCATCTTTGGTGAAGATTGTATTTTTGGCGACGCCCCAGAGGCTAGCCTAATAGTATAGAGAGCGTCCGTTTGTCAAGAATTCCCCAAATTCCATAGGCATGTCTGGAATTTTTTTAGTATTTTTACAGGTAACGTTATGTCGTTACGTTACATCCCTTTAGAGGGTGATAACTCGGGAATGGGTTGACGGATCTTCATGATATCTGGAGTGCAACGTTAGATTGTTTTGATTTTACAACAAAATTAGTCAACCGCTTCCGCTTCCTGAGTATCAAAATCAGAATTTTCAATAATTTGTGAAAAAAAGAGAATTTAACGTTTCATTATAATGAACACTACTAAGTCGGCTACACTCCTTTGCCAGCTTATGTACTATCTTATGCCACCGTAGGATCTGCTTGGAGATTAATTGATTAAGCATGTTGACAAATGACAATGCATTGAAATCAATTTGCATGGAGATTTCACGCATTGTTTGCGCATTAGTACTAGTACTAATCTACAACGCGTAAATGCATAAAACTGTACAACGCATGAGCTTGTAATACCAATACTTGTCTGTCATTTTTGTCACTTGCAATTAGCCCTCGGGCAAGAATTTTCAAGAAACTTATTATAAGAAAATGTCAAAGCAAAACACATTTATATACTTGATGTTATGCAGGAGTGATCATGTGATAAACGCAATATGTAAATATTTCTCCACATGGTTTAAAAGGACAGAAGAAAATATTATATTAGATGTACTGGTTAACAATAGTGAATGATGTATTCTACAGAAATACATGATGTCTTAGTTCATTTCTCATCTAGTTTAGTTTAGAATTACTGTATAAGTTAAGTTCTTCCTTTTCATACCACATGTGGTCATTTGTGCATTTAGCCTACGGGCATGAAGCTGAAATAAAGATTATTATTAAAATCATCAGAACTTACAAATATACAAAGACAGTTTGACGAAAAAGAGGTTATTAGCTGTTCTTATATCTTGGCTATACAACACCCCTTCGTCTTGCCCCATAGTCGAACATTCCAAACTTTCCCATCAGTTGTGACGTTACAGGTGTTGCCTAGCTGCGTTTAGAACAACAAAGTTCCACTGTTCCGCACGGAGTGTTAATAGTCACTGATCATATAGAGTCGTGACGACTACACACCCAAAGATGTGGGATTTTCTCATTACGCTTTCGAGCTGCCTTTGTTCATGCAGCTCCAACAAGGTGTCCCCTCTGGAGGATGGAGATGTGAAGGAAGAGACAGCACCGGTAGAGGAGGAGATGGTCCGCGGGACCACCGGTGAGTCCGTGCGGTATAGGACAGTGGGTTAACCAAGTCTCCTGTTTATTGTTTTTGATTATCGTAATCATCGCACGGAATTATATAAAGATGCGGTCATTGTGTCAAGTTGTTTTGATTAGTCTAAATAGGCTTGTGGTGAGTTTCTGATCGGAAGTGGGGGATTAAACCCACCTTGTCACATCCTATAGATAATTTCTACATGATCTTATTTGTCGCCGTAAAATATGCTACATTTTGCATTTTCTATGAATTGTTCCAGAATGTTCAGTGGTGACCGCACAACCTCCGATGTCCCAGCCAAGGTCCAGCAAGTCGTCGGCCGACGTCCTTGCGGAGCTGCGACAAGACGGCCTGTTGCCCCTCAACACCCGGGGCGAGTCCGTCGCTTTCCAGGTGCTAGTCAAGCCCGCCTCCGAGCCCGACGCGC
The DNA here is from genome assembly GCF_000003815.2 of Branchiostoma floridae. NCBI lineage: Eukaryota > Metazoa > Chordata > Leptocardii > Amphioxiformes > Branchiostomatidae > Branchiostoma > Branchiostoma floridae. The sequence goes on from NC_049979.1 coordinate 27,823,949, forward strand.
CCCCTCGCCGCCCAATTAAGCTTGCGAAACTGGAGGAAACTCTCCAGGAGAGGCGCGAACGGGTCAAGAAGGAGCCCGCGGGATCGCGCACTAAACTGAGACAGCAGCTCAGCAACGCCGCCAAGAGACGAGAGGTGGGTCCGACCATATCATATTATAGAAATCTTTATTGCCACACTACAGCGACTTTCGTAAGGTCTATTATAACTACATACAGTACATAGAAACAGAAAAATGTATACATATACATTGCCTACATCTATAGAGTAGTATCTATAGAAATGAATAAGTCAACATGTTGAGTCTAGTGCGTCATTTACATTATCGGCCCTGAGGTATAAATTTCATATCTCTGGTTTCGATTCTAACGCAACGAGTGGGTTACTTTCACAGTAATTTTAGAAATTGTAATCATACATTGAATAAGGAAGAAAAGACTTCAAGGAGACAAGAATAGGTTGTTTGCACAGTTGAAGTCTTGAAGCTATCTGTAGTGTAATATAGAATTCACTTTGCATCTATCTGTCTGAACAGGAGATGTTGGCTGAGAGGTCTCGAAGACTTGCAGAGAGGAGGGCGAGGATCAACGCGAAAGCAGCCGCCAAGGAGCGCATGAGCACTGCCTTCGTCATCTCCTCCGTCAGCGACACGGACGCCATCGTTTCCCGAGACTCGGAGAAGGCGCAGGCTTTGGAGAAACGTCTCAACAAGAGGAGAAAACGCGTCGCGAAAAGGACGACCGCAGAAGATATGGAGAAACAGCAGGCCTTAGCAGCTGAACGTAGGAAGGTGAGTTTCTCAGTGCACTCGCTACAGTTGAATATCGACAAGAAGGGCAGAATTCTGTGTTGTATTGCAACTGGGACCAACCAAGAGAAAATAACATTTTCTAACAGTCTGTGGCTTGTAATGTTTGTTCCTAAAAGATTTTGAAAGAGACTGAGATAAACGCTGGGGGTAATTCTTGACTTTTGTTGCCCGCCCATGCAGGTGAATAGGGAGGAGAATGCACAGAAGTTGCAGCGATCCAGGATGACCAGCTGGGATAAGGCCGGGGAGTGGCTCGGCATGGAAGAGCCGTAAAAACTTGTTTTTTCATACTCAGTGCTGGATTTCCAAAACGTAATACAAGAAATGGACGTATATGTATTTTAACAAGTATGCACGGTTTTCAAAGTGGTTTATGCTCGTTTTTTTAACATTCCATAAAAGAAATAGAAAAAAAAATACAATGTTATAAATGTTACGCTTTCTGCCGCCTGAAATATGTTGTTTTACTGGAAAAAATATACAAAAGTAAAAAAGAAATGACTTCGTTCTTTTGAATATATGTTGAATTAGTCAAATGTTTTGAAACATGTTTGCAAAAACTAACCTCCTTTGATTGTAAGGTATCGGCATGCAGATATAGTACTATAGTGGTTCTATCTCCTTCGCAGCTCGCGATGTGTTGAGCACTAACATGTGAAAATTGCAAATAAAGTGAAATTACTATTTCTACATCTTTTGAAGCGAGTCCCATGTCATCTACTATCTGGTCAATTCTAAAGTCGTCGTCGGACGTTCTTGCTGAGTTGTGCTGAGTTTTGTTCGGGGAGCCAAGACAGTCAGCTCGCCGATCTCACATTAGCGCTCCGAGGGCGCTAATAGGAGATCGGCGGGCCTGACCGTCTTGGGCCACCGAATAAACTGTCCTAGCTGCCCGATCCCGGCTGGCCCCAAGGGTAATTCGTGACGAGACAAATGCGACAGTAACCATTGGAGGCAGCCGTGTGTAACCCAAAATGGATTCCTTACTTGAAAATGATGTTGCACATGAAAACATAAACCACTATGATCGTCATGGTGCAGGTATCGAAGCACCAGTGAGTTGTTTAATTGGCTGGCTAACTATAAAGCTGACGTTAGACATGATGGAAACACAAGTCTGTTGTTGTTAACGATAGTTGGTAACACTATTTTGACCCAGATAATAAAGCTCTTTTGTTGAAAAACCGGATCAGCCACCACCTCCCCCCCACCCACAATAAGCTCTTGGGTTGGGTTGTGATCAGACCAGCAACAGATATCTCAGCTGTCACTTCTTCAGACGAGACGGGTAACGTTACAGGCTCTTCTCTTGGAAGGTAAGCCACGTGTTTCTCTTCAACAGTAAGTTATCTTTGTTGGGTGAAAGTTGATTTTCAGGAGATACAGTCAACCCTGTATTAGCGGCCACCTTTGCGTAGTGGCCGCCTAGCCATAGTGGCCATTTTTTGTCGGTCCCTTGGATTTTTTCCCATTTACCTTTATGGAGCATTAAGAAATAGTCTACAGCGGCCGCGGCCATACGTTTTCCGATCCCGTAGACACAAAAACATTGCCTTATACGGCCAAGGCGGACGGAAGGCGTGTTCGGCCATACTTGAGCTGTCATGTCGACACCCTACGCTGGGTTTGAAATCTTTTTATTTGAAACGAAATGGCCTAGCCAGACAAATCGGTGGTTTGCGAAGTCTTTTGAGTTTGCAAATGCCGAGATGATATCAATCATTTTTGCGGTAGTGGAAGATTCGCCATTCCTTGAACAATAACACAACGTTGATTGTTACGTTCTGAATAACAACGATAATTGTTACGTTCTTGATTTACGAAGAATAGCCGTTAGTTCATGTATCGACTGACTGAGCAGTATTCTGTACTGTACATTGTAATCTTCATTGTCTTTAAACCCTTTTGGCAGAGTCGTAGTCTGTATAGACTGACTGGTAGTAGTAACCGTAGGTAACACACTTTGTGACGTAATTATAGTATGTCAGTTGTGTTGTTTTCAGTGGTTATACCACGAACATTTGTTCAATCACATCTGTAATTTCCGCCGCGTCAGTTATAACCGATGATATCGATATTGACAGTCCCACACATCGAATACGAGGAATAAAAAGAACGAAACGAAACCCAAATTACGAGCGGACGACATGCAAAAGAAACGTGCCGGTACAAGCACCCCGGTATATATTCCTCTCCCGACATATCTTCCTTTCCCGTCGTATTCCTGGATAAAAATCGCGAATCGATGTACACCCCCCCCCCCCCCAAAAGAAACTTTGACCCAGAGACGTCGGTGAAGGAGGCTCTGACAATACGACGCAGACTTGGACCAATACACCGAAAGACGTACATTTTGTAGGGGTGATTTCTTAGATTATTACATCGATTATAAAAACAGCTACCGCTAAAAGAAAGGAACGTGCATCATCGCGCAACTGAGTACAGACGACATGCCAAACCACATACGAATGCGGCAAACGGAACATAGAGATTTAGGTGCGAACACTCAATGCAAAAACTGTTCACAATACTTTGTCGACGGAGGTTACCCTAAGTAATAACAGTAATTGTTACATGATCTTACATTATAGGGTGCAACTCTTTGTCGGCGAACTTTCGATAGTCGGCAAGGCGGTTTGATGACAATTCGGACTATAACGTTATATCTTAAGTCCGAAAACTAACGTTAACGTATAATGTAACGTTACCAGTACTTGTTATTGTATGTATAACTATTTAGAACTTTATCATCCATTATCCAGCAACAAGGTACAATAATGGTCTGTTTCATTCAATTCATTCTGTCGATTTTCCTTGCAGTACTCCGAGTTGGCCATGATGTTGGCAAGGCTGCCAGTCCTATGCGGATTTGCCATAATAGCGGCCATGTTGGTGCTCAGTTTGCTTGTGTCTTTGCCTCACATAAACGATGAAAGGTATGGTGTAGCGATAACCTCTTACATGAAAAATTAACGTCTGAGTAAATTTGGCTATTCCATTGTATATGCTGTTTGGCAAGTGCTCGTAAAATATGAGCTTACCTATACCAGTATCAATACTCAAAGTATGACCGAAGGTTTGAATATATATGTACATATCAGAAACTCTAGATCTTATCATAGTACATACGTGTAACATAAATCTTTTCTGATACCATTCCATTACAGGCTGTACGATATAGCACCTTACCTACGTGTCTCATCGTCAATAAAGTCAAAGTCAAAGTGTCTGTAAGCCTAACACCAACATTGGTTTCATCAAAACCCACAAGACAGGAGGCAGCAGCGTCATGCAAATTTTCCAGCGCTTCGGCTATCTTCGCAATCTCTCGTTCTTGTTGCCGAGCGGAAAGTCCATCGGACAATTGTATCCGTACGGCATTCGCGACCGTAAGTACCTCCCGCCGATTGAGGCCGGGAGACCGTTCGACATCTTGGCACATCACACGGTCTATGATAGAGCGGGGATAACACAACTGCTCTCTGCTAACGTTACATTTGTTACCATCGTCAGGGAACCGATGGAACGGCTAAAGTCTGCCTTTAATTTTTACAAGCTGGCAAAGAGGTACAAAATTCCGGGACCAGACCCCCTGCTAAGGTTCCTGGAAAACCCAGGAAAATTTGAACATCCCATCACAAGATACCGCGATCGTCAAACAAGAAATAACATCGCCTTAGAATTGGGTTTTCCCCTGAAGAATCTATCATCCGTAAAGGAAAAGGACATCCAGGAATTTGTCGAGAAGACTTCGCGAGAGTTTGACCTCGTGATGGTGCTGGAGTATTTCGATGAGTCCTTGGTGCTGCTGAGGCGGCTGCTGTGTTGGGACATGCGAGACATTCTCAACTTTAAATACAACAGCTTTCAGTACGGGAAACTGGGAAATACGTCATTCTCGGAGAAGCTGATACAAAACTATCGCCAGCACTCCGCCATTGACTACACTCTGTACGAACACTTCAACAACACATTGTGGAGGAAGATCAACATGGCTGGGAGCGACTTCCGGAAAGAGCTTTTGGCTTCTTAGCAGCTTGCTTTCATACTGTCTGGGACTTTTATAGTACAGTACTGCAACATTCAAGTAAACTTAGGGGCTGGGATTGAGATGATATTAAATTTTTTTTTCTTGCAATGAAACAGAAGACATTTCTTTATGAGTGGCACTAGCTGTTCTGTAGTTTCCATGAGCGGTGCTTTATTTCCAGCTATAAGATGAGCATGTCTAAGATGACGAATGTACTATCTTCTGTGGTATTAGATTATTTCAAATTGTCACTGCCAGGTCAACCTCTCCTGTGAAAATAACAATGTGCTTTTTACATACCAACACTCCTAACACCAATTATTTCATGCTGTCCCAGTTTTACAGTCAACAGAAACTTTGGATAACAGAATAACTTAGAGCTGCACATCTGAATGCAACTGTTTACCTGTTACTCAAAAACATTGCATTATAATAACATTTCAGATCATTCATACTAGAAAACACGTATGCTAGTGATAAATTCATTACCTTACATTGACATAAGACCCTGTTAAAGACTATAAAATTTCTTGCAATAGCTCCACTTCATCAGGCTAATTCAGACAAACATCTTTTTCATTGTGAGATACTCTTAAGACTAGCCTGGGTACCATCCACCGTGGCTCAATCTGTGGTCAGAGAGCAAAAAGACTGTGCCTGCAGTTGCTACAGAGGAAGGTACCCAGGCTAGGCCTAGGAAAAAAAATGTTGTGTTTCCTGTTTCCCTACCTACCCTAAAAAAACCTGCCGACCCTAGACTTTTTTTGGGTTGGGCAGTGGAGTCACATAGCTTCCAGATAGAATTTTTATTTAGCCTGCTACCTATTGAAGTAAAACACTGCTTGTCCCATCTAATGAAGGATAAACGTATCTATCATGCACAAAATTAAAGTTTGACATTGAAAGACAAGTGTCATCATGCATTTCAGTTTACTTTGTTCAACAGTATTGTAATATGTATCACTAGAGTTTTGGCCAGCCTAAAAAAAATACAAAAAAATGAAAGATAATCCCTACCTACCGACCCTAATTTTTTCAGGACTGAAACAGGAAACACAACATTTTTTTTCCTAGGCCCTACTAAAAAAAAAGTAAAAGACAGGACTAAAATCAAAAGTCTTACACAACATGGCAATTAAAGACATGACAAAGTTTTAATGTGTCCAAGCCCAGTCTTGTTTTTCTAGTGCTACATGTGTCACTGATACAAGAAGCAATTTTCAATTTTCTTTATAATTAATTTCAAGGCATTCACCAGTACATCCATTACTACAATCTTCTCAGAAGTAATTCACATCTGTTAAATCAGTTCCTTATGAAAACACATCGTAGATACCTCGGTAAGAAGTACTTGTGGAATTGAGACATACACAATTTATTAATTCATAACATGAGATATTGATTAACAACATTACTTCAACCAACAGAGATACTTAATACTATAACAGTAATCGAGGACTGAGGACTACATTAGTCATTTTATCCACACAAAAGCGAATACAAGTTTCAAGGCCTTAGCTTTGAATCTGAAAATGCTGATAGAACTGAGGTGCAATGACACCAGTCTGTGATGGTGCACAGAACATGACCACTCTGAACTGTGTGATCACTACCACTGAGAACCCCCCTATTTTAGAAGTAGACTAGTCCTGTTACCTGACTATGGTGCTAAGAGTCCTGAAGGGAAGACAGTGAAGAAACCATGAAGCTCTTCGAAAAGTCAGTCAATTTATAAAAGTAAGATTTAATAAGGGCGTCACGGACAGGATTCTTAGCACCAGAGTCAGGTAACAGGACTAGTCTACTTGTAAAATGAGGGGTTCTGAGTGGTAGTGATCACATAGTTCACAGTGGGTACATAACAAACACGAAGCCACTATATTATTCTACTTTCCCACAAACAGCAATGTAACAAAGGGGGAGGGGGGTCGTTACGATCCTCATCGCAGCCAGAGCTTGAGCCGCAGAGCATCCACACCGTTCAGGTAATATCGAAATAATCTCTTATCCCTCACAAATCCCAAGTTCTCATACAACCTCAGAGCAGGCTTGTTTGTGATCTCGGTCTCCAGCACGACCTGCAGTGGGGAAAAGTAAAATAAACAAGAAATATTGAATATCAAATCTACCTGATAACAATTAAAATATTGTCAAGTGCACATTGTGTGGCAATGGTAGAGTGTATGCCCCAGAACAAGGAGGTCCTACTGTAGGTTCAAGTCCCGACATTAGCCAATGTTACGCCCTTGGGCAATGTACTTAACACAAATATCCTCACTTTACTAAGGGGCAAAAGAGTACGTAACTCCAGCTAGGGACGTCCCTCGGATAGGACGTTCAATGGAGGTCCCGTGTTGGGGAGAGATACACCTTGAGCACGTAAAAGAACCCAAAACACTTATCGAAAAGAGTAGCAGTTCTTCCCAGTGTGAACTGATCAAATAAATCTGTTTGGATATGCAGCTTGTCCTGTTCAGTACTAACCTAGTGTGTTATACCTTATACTATATAGTTATAGGCAGTTTACTAGGTATGCAAACAAACAATATCAAAAGTGGTTCTAGTTCCAGGGTATACCACTTACCCCAAAATACATTTTTTTCTGCATATCAGCACTGGCACAGGCCAAATATGAACTTCAGAAGTTACCCTCACCAGACAAGTTATGCCTCCACCCTTCATTTTCTTTCCCTTTCACAGTCCATCAATGCACACTGATTTGTCAAATTTTGTGTTGATGATGCTGATTACAAAGCACATGTAGTATCATATCAGACAGTATAATCTGCTGTAAGATGTGACAAGGCAGAGAAGGACATTGGCTTCAAAATGCCGAGGGAGACATCCCAGGTAGGGAAAGTAAACTGTAAAGGAGAAAATCTTGTCCAAATTTTGTTTGGGAACATACCTCATCACAATCGTCATCAGTCATGGCACGGATGGCTTTCTTCACTAGAGTAGAACCTGAAACAATCAAGGACATAAAAGGACTCAATTCAACTACAAAAGAATAAAGATTATGCACATCAGCCTGGATGCAATCCTAGTTAGTTTACCAGGGCTCCTACAATCCATCTAGGAAGGGGAGAGTATAGGTGTGCATGCCTTGGTGAACTAACTTACTAAGATGGTACCAAAGCTAGATGCCCTGAGTATTTTGTAAGGGTATTCTGTGTGTGGACATCAATCCATAATCATTCTCTTTTATTTCAAAAGGAATGACTAGTACATATACCTTGCAATTTTTCTATTGTGTGTTGCAACAGTAAATTGTATATTGCTACGTTGTACTAGTAATACACTGCTCATCACATTGTAATAGATTACAAAAAAAATGGCCCTCAAACTAGGTAAAGCCTGGCTTCCTAAGTTTGTAAATACTAGTACATTATGCCAAACAAAATACGGCTAATAACTTGCATCTTGCAATGGCATCCAGATATTTTCAACCTTGCAATGGCTGTTTTCTACATGTGCATTTGTACTCGTTTCCCACAACATTACTTTCCAGCCATACTCTGACAAAAATAGTGACAATGTATCTTTATAGTTGAATGATGAGATGAAGTATCAACCACAAACAAGTACAGTTTACATTGTACAATGCACTTCAGTACAAACCGATAGCTTTCCTCCTATAGTTCTCATCTACGGCTAGCATGGCGATGTAGCCTCGGCGAACCATTTTCTTGTGCATGTCCAGCTTGCACACAATCGCTCCCACACACTTCCCTCCCGACATGGCCTGGGGAAAAAAAAAGCAGTACATGCATATCAAAAATGATAAAACAATTTTGGCAATACATGTATACTTCACAATAAAAGTGATAACTTTACAGTTGGAAAATTTCTGACAAATTTACAAAGTTGGCCATATCATTTCTTTGTTTCTCTGTTTTGACCAATGCATATCATTTCATTGTTTGTATGTTTGACCAATGATATGTAGTTGTGTGCGTGTCTGTTCAGGTATACTTGCGAGTTTTTGTGAGTGTGCACATTTTGTGGTACAGTACGTGTGTGTCTGACTGGACTGCGTGAATGTCTGTATGAATGTATCAGTATGATTACAGATGATATAGGGTTGGACAAGTCCATTGGCCCAATTTCCTGGGGCAAGTAAAAGTAAAAATGGAAGCACCCTATCAGGTAGCGCAATACACCTTTCTCACGCCGCGGCCATGATAGATCTAAAACGAGTTCAATGAGGCAAACAAAAGACTGTCCATCATAATTAGTAGTTCAACCAATGATAGCATGGAAATTAGAAAACTGACCAATAAGAGAATGGCTGCATGTCCGTCAAATATTTGCATTACTATGTTTTTATTTTGCATCTCTTAAGGGAATATGGGATCAGTACGCGAGTCTAAATTGCTACATATTTCGCTGCATAACATTGGTTGTAATATTTATCATTTGATCTTATATTGTAAAAATTTGTGTGATCTGGGGAAAAACTAAATGGAAGCTGATTTTAGAAATAAGTTTTGTCTGTTTGCCTCATTGACCTCGTCTTCAATCTATGATGGCCGCCGTGTGAGAAAGGTGTATTTCTTTTGATGGGAACAATTTTTCCATTGGTATAACATAAATTTTTTGAAGTGTTTCTTTACTGAAGAATATAAGGATTTCCTTGTTAGAACTTAGAAGTAATAT
>NC_049979.1:27833547-27860589 GCF_000003815.2 Branchiostoma floridae
TGTTACACCATGAGCCGGTTTACCTGGCATGCAATAAGCTCTTTCGCACTTCTGAATAAGCCAGTGCAGCGACAGGCATTGTGGGTAACAAATCAAAGGTCAAGGCCCCTGACTTGTAAATTCGACTAGACCATTGTCTAGATTTGCATATTAATGTCCAGATGTGTTTTGTTTATGTCTCAGGGGCCTTCACCTATGACATACTACCCACAATTTCTGAAGCTGCACATGCGTACTACTCAAAAGTGTGAAAGAGCTTATACAGTAGAGGCCAGTTAATTGCACAACGGATAACTGCACACTTCTGTTAATCGCACGGAATCCAAAAGCCCCGCAGTGATGCCGTCCTGCTGAATACCTTCGCTTTGTTGCACCATCCGAATAATTGCACAAAATGTGATGGCAAATGGGAGTGCAATTAAACAGCCTCTACCGTAGCACAAACCAACTTACCAGAAAGCATAGCTTGGGCCAATTGTGAATGAAGTAGCGGTAGGTGTATATGGAGTAGGGTTCTGAGAGGTCCTTCGTGATGAGCCTGATGATGTCCGGCATCTGCAGTTCTGATTGGTAACTAACATAGCTAACATGGTCCTCCCCATCCTCCTCCTCCTCAGCAGCAGCATCCCCATCAAAGCCTGATGATGGAATCTTCTCAATCAGTAGTTCCCTTCCCGACAACACGCCATCCTCCTCAACAACGACAGGGTTATCAACTCTACCAAGTACTGCTTTCTCTGGGCGTCTTTTCGTTCTGTCGCCATCACCTTTTAACCCTTCTTCCAACGAGAGAGATAACATGGCTTCTGCTACAGTACTTTCCTCGCTGTGTCTGTTGTTGTCTGTTGTTGTTGTTGATTTCGTTCCCGCAACAACAACTGCATGCTTCTCTGCTAAGGCGTTCTTTTCCTCTGGTATTGCCACGACACAGCCATTGAGCCTGGTGTTATTCTTGGGTTGAACTTCGGCAGCATTTGGCGACTTACAAACACAGTTGTTGGTAGCGTTGTCGCCCTCCCACTTTCCGAGCACACTTCCCTCTCCCACTACCTCCTTGTTGCAAGAAACGGCCTCTTCTTTACCAAAAACCGACGAGTCTGACATCTTATAAGGCCACCAGTACTGTCACAAATATAGAAAACACCGAGCAGAAATATTCCTGTACCCTTCACGGCTTTAAAGAACGATTTTTACCCCCAATTTTAGCAGATTCTGTCCAGTCACATCCCTGTATCGCCATGTTGGAGTTTGTTCACACTCACTGTTGTTCTCAAAAATATTCATCCGCTTACCAACTTGATATATCAAAAGAATCCCTGGCCCTTTCGAATGAAAAACTAGATAGAAAAATGGCATAAAATATGCCAGTATGTGCACATTAAAAATTGATATCGTAAACGGCTTGTATAGGGCCTAAAATATGTTTCCATAATTGGCCTACTTGTTTCCCGCGGCGTTCTAGAAAGGTCATGAGGTGTGTAAAAAAATTGAGGTCATCTGAGGTAGGTGTTTGACCTCTTTACGAACGGACGTAAAAACTGGTCACTCACAAGTGGTCAGTACAGTAAAACCAGTCGGTAGTATTCCTATATTTTCAGGTGAGGCTTCTAGGGAGGTGTTGTTCTTACCAGGATTTGATATACGTTTTGTAGATAGCATACAGTATGCTGATATTATGTATATAATAGAGCGTGCCTGTATCTTGTGTAACCAACGCATAATTTGGGGTTTCGGGGAGGGGAATAACAAATTTTTTGCAAGTCACCTAAAAAGTTTAGTAGTATAGTTTCATCAAGGACATACTAGTAATGTCCTGGTATAAACTATGGCCACGCTGGCCACAAGTTCGTTTCTTCGCTCACTGATAATTTCAACCAATTTGTTATGAATGAGCTATAAAATAATTGTCTATTTTATGCAAAGGGCCGTAGCCTTTTTGCATAATGATGATCACTTGTATTAAAGTACTGTAAATGCATTTAAGTTCGCGGGTATTTAATTTTGCGGTAGCGGGAAAAGGACTTTTCGCAGTGGTTTTAAGTTCGTGGTAGCATCCTACACTGTAGTCAGACTTACTGCCATGGAAAAATGTTTGCGGTGGTTTTAAGTTGGAGGTGAACTGTTATAAAGTTCTCATGATTTTGCACTTAGTTGTGACTTTTTCATATTATTATATAAATTAGGCACTTATTGGCATCTGTTTATGTACCACCTGCCGTGACGTCCAAAGCTATCTTGGCACCCAAGGACAGACTTGCACAATGTATGCACATTTGTCCAATTGGTAGAGACACTTTTCATAATGCTGGGCCTTTTACACGTTTATCAATGTTTATATAGATATCCGGGTCAATAATATTTGGAGCCCATTCAATCTATACAACTGGATAAATATCTGAGATTTACTTTTGGGCTTTCATCACTCTTTATTGCCTTTATTTTTTTATTCATTTACTGTTATCTGTGTTTACATATGAATGTTCATGTACCATACTTTCAAAGCCACCAGCCTGCTGTGGACGAGTTGTCAGAAGTACGCGTGAGCCATGCCGCCCAATCAGCAACAGCGACAGAAATGCTGGGACTCCAGAGACCGCTTCTTCGCTTGTTTAGAACAGAACGACGAGAACGCAGCGAAGTGTCAGAGTCTACGACAGGAATTTGAAGGTTGCTGCTCCAATACTTGGGTATGTTTTTTTTTTTTATTATTATGTGTGCAACCCCAGTTTGGGGTAAGTCACTGGCAAACCAGTCCTACGTAGACGGTAGAGACATCCAACGGCGCCAGCAAACCGCCTCTTGTCTGTACTCTGCTATCTCAACCATCACCATCAGTTCCTGCTTGGGTAACTTAAGGCATGTGATTCGATGGAGCTCCCTGGGGAGTTAAAAAGGGCGTGGCCCCGCAAGGTTACCAGGGTGATGGAACCGAACATGAATTTCGAACCACTCCGTGACCGCAGGTGACCTGCGGGACTGCCAAGTTTTCAGAACGGTCCAATGTCATGATGTAACGTTACATTGCGAAAACAGGAACTCACTTTGTGTGGGACACTCTAACTACTTTTAGAAAGACGACTAAGTGCTAACCGTTTTAGGTATTGATGAAGTATTTATCAAATATTGAAATAATTCGATGCGATTAAGAATACAAGGCCCCCGCGGAAGCCGCATAATGGTACCGCCCGAACCGTGTTCGATGTAAAATGGCAAAAACGAACAGCTTTGATTGACAACGGCCCGAAGCTTCGCGAAGCATCTTGCATAGTCACATTTATGGGCTTCAGCCTCGGTCAAAACAGCATTATTTCTGACAAATTTAGTGTATTTTGATGTATTAGCACTTGTTTGTTAAAACTGTCCGCGGCTATTTTGTTTTTGTTTAAAAGTATTTTCACTTGAGGTCATTTTTAATGAAAAATTAGGAAAAAAACAATCTTTTTTCTCTTTTTGGCCTAAAAAATTTAACATTCCTTCACTTTAAGCAAAATAGCCGCGGACAAAATTAATCTAAAGGAGGTAAGCTCTTATCTTGATGAATATAAAGGCTAAATGTGCTGTCCTCGCCAAGGCTTGGATATGTGAAGTGAACGATGTTTTTTTTTACCAAAATGTGTATTTCTAACCCCAAATTCCATCGATCCACATAAAAATCCACAAGTGTCTAGTACATTTTAAATTATTCAAGCATTGTGTGAAGTTTCATCTTGATACGACTACGCGACAAAAAGTTATGAGGATTTAAGCGTTTTAACATAGCTACACGCGTGTCACATGCCTTAAGTTACCTGAGTGTTGGCATCACCACAAACCAGCTGTCAATCAGAGAATAGGCCTTTCAGTTTTCAAAAGGGATCTCCCATATATAAGTGTAAGCTCATTAATATTTATAAGCAGGGTGGTCAGGAACTGATCATGACGGTTGAGATAGCAGAGTGCACGAGGCGGTTTGCTGGCGCCGTTGGATGTCTCTGCGTAGGAGAATGTGGCAAACCTGCAGGACTAAAACCAAATATGAGAAAACTCATCAGATAAAAGTATGCACCCCTTCTCCACCAATCTTGCATACATTTTGCACCTGATATTGCAATTCATATTTATGGTGTGTTCTTTTCGTTTCTAGCCATTTCTTTCAAAATTTCAAACCTTAAAATTTCCTCCATGAATCTTTTGGTCATATAAATGAATGAAGTATGATCAGCTGCCTGGACACAATATTTGTGTTCTTTTGCAGGTAAAATATTTCATTCGGAAGAGGGAGTATGACAAATACAAGGCAAAGCTGGAGACAGAGGGATTCAAACCATATGAAGGAAAGAAAACGTAGCACTGTGACAGAGTCTACAATCCTACAGAACTTTTGACTATTACATAGTGCTAGTACTGAATTACATTGTTTTTCTATACTGACATACCGGTAATGCTGTTGCTGTTATAGAAGGAAGGGAGATGTGGAAGCAACAGCCACAAATTAGATTGTGCGGTAGGGAGAAAATATAATTTTCACAGTAATGAAAAATTATAGAATTTTCACAGTAAGGCCACACCAATTTTATTTGCTATTTCTCGGATTTCCCAACCCTATTTTTTCCGATTTGAAAAAACAAAACAAAAAACTTTTCAAATTGATGGCCACAATGTTGACGAAATTTCACAGCCTCTCCTTTCTCAAATAAACTAAGGGCGGCCGACCTCAAATTCCAGTAGCTGTATGTGCCTATTTTGGACAGTACTCTTATAATTTTCCTTCAGACTATGCTACTAAGGACCCCCTAAATTAACTGTAACTTGAGTAAGACCCTCGATCTCTCCTACCCCCGACTTTTTGCAAAAGTTTTTTTTTTAAATTTTTTTCGACAGACCCATCCAATTTTTTCTGAAAAAAATCAGAGAAACAACAAATGAAATTGGTGTGGCCTGATGGAAAATTATAGAATTTTCACACAAATTTTAATCACAGTAATGGAAAATTCTATGTTCAAAGATTGGATTTATGCTCAATCTGTGTATCTACTAGTAGTGCTTGGAGAAGGGCATAGGTCGACCAGAAGACAGGACAAAAAATGTTTTGGTGGTTTTGAGTTTGCTGCAAAGAGTTCACCTTGCAAATGGCAAACATTTCTGCATTTACTGTAAATCATGGATAGTTGTATATGGGTAAAATTTGTCTCTTTTATTAGGTAGCTTTTAATAGTACCTATGTCCAAGCAGGTATGCAGAAAAAGGGATTTTGAGCCTTGCTATGTGAAGATTGATTGACAGAAAAATTATTTAAAAAATAAATGAAACCGTATTGTTTGCTCAACGACTGTTTCATTGAATTGTTTTCTCTGGTGCTAGGTGAAGATTACATGGTGACTGGCGAGGAGATGAATTGGTGCATTTGAAGGTGTTTTGTATGCTTCAAGCTCATTAGCTGTAGTTTGATAATGCCTAAGAAAAAATGCTCTGTTTCTGGTTACCTGACGTATTGTACCATAGCAAAACTTCATGTCACCCTAGCCTTTTTTTGGTTGACCAAATTAGTGATTGCAAGGAACAGAAAATTTTCAATCTGAAAAGTCATAGAATTGTTTTCCAACATGTTCTCGTCATTTCTGTTGAAAGGGACAATTTTGCTTGTACATGATTATACAAGTCAGAATTATGTAAGTCAGAATATGATATTGAAAATAGCAGTGTCCTAATGCATTTCAGCTTCACATTGCTATAATAATACATTGTATTTGCTGGATCACTTAAGCAAAAAAGAATTCCAGCCTACCGATTTTTACAGAGCTGTAACCAGAAACACAGCATTTTTTCTGTAGGCCTAAAAGCATTTGTTGTATAAAAGTGCTTGTAGTGCCACAGGCAGAGCTTGAGGCCTTGTTACATGTACATGTACCCCAGTTTAAGTAAGAGACACACTCACAGACATTCTCAAAACAATACTTTACTGAGTCCACTCCCATTTGGTGAAGTAATTACTAGTAGGCAATGACAAAGCAATCAAGACAGTTTCCCTATACTCATTCATGAATTATTTCTTTGTCTTGGAGCCTATGTATAAATACGTATACATATGACCAAAACCGGCCCTGAATTATACTTTCAGTTTGGCTGTGCAGAAGAAGCTGAAAAATCACAATGAAATAATGTCAGTTTTGGGGAGTTAAATTTTGTGCATTGGTGGAAAAACATCTCTACAGACTAGTCTCCACTGCCAATTGGCCTACCTTACACTACACACCGCTTCAAAGTGCCTAACAATATCACTGCGTTCTACTATCTGTTCTCATTCTCTCTCTGTCACCTTCCTTCTTTCCTTTTGCTTTCATCCTGACTTCTGCCTGAATCAATTGTATCTCCAATAGTTGATTTAATTATATGGATGACATCCTCTGGGAATGACCCCCCTAACTGATATCAGTGTGCAAAAATGACCCCCCCCCCCAAGTTACCTTTGTTATGAAATCTAATTGGACAGGAATGTTGAACAAAGGACTTGATAAACACAGAGCATGGTACATGTATATCAAACAATAGATTCTTCATTTTTGTTCTTTTACATCTTCGACTTTGAAATTGACTTTGACATTCTATGTCATGACAGGTAGTATTTGTGTCCCTTTATATTGTTGTCATTTATGCCACATATCTGCTCATTTTGCAGCTGCTTTGTACAATGTACAGTATGGCCCCAAACTGTATATTGTGTTGTTGTTTTTTTTGTTTGAAAGAAAAATTAACTTGTGCGAGGATGTCATCCATATGGTGGGATCCAAATGGCTTGAACTAGCAAATTAGCAACCGACCATACACTAAGGCAAGCTTATCCTTCAACCTTCCTTTTCACACACTTCTGACTTTTTCTCTAAATCTGTAGCTGCTGGGTAACTGGCATTTCTACTGATCTAATCATAATCATAATCAATCTACTAATCATAATGATTATGGTGCACAGTAATGTTAGAAAGTGATCACATCTACACAGTCAAAATATTAGTTATTAGCTCTATATCACTAATAGTACAAAGTTGGTTATCATCAGTTCACCATCACTACCAGCAGATACCTATTAGGTCTACACTAACAACAGTCACCATCAGCTCTACACCATCAGCAGTTATCATCAGCTCCATAGTAACAAGTCATCATCAGCTATATAGCTCCACCATTAGCAGTGATCATAAACTCTACACTGACATCAGTCATCATCAGCTCTACACCATCAGCAGTTATCATCAGCTACAGAAGTCATCATCAGTTCTATAGCTACACCATCAGAAGTTATCATAAACTCTACAGACATCGGTGATCATCAGCTCTACACAAACATCAGTTATCATCAGCTATATATCAACAGCTGACTAGAACATTAATCACCATCAGTTCTAAACTAACATCAGTGACCATCAACTCCACACTGACATAAGTCATCATCAGATTTATGCTACAAGCAGTCATTATCAGCTCTACACAAACATGACTCATCATCAGCTCCAGACTGTCAATGCTACAAGCAGTCATTATCAGCTCTACAATAACACCAGTCACCATCGGCTCTACACTGATATTATCATCAGCACTATCAGTCATCATCAGCTCTGCGCAAACATGAGTCATCATCAGCTCTAGAGTATCACAGTTATGATCAGTTCTACAGTAATATCAGTCATCATCAGCTCTACACCATCAACAGTTACTTACATGTAGTATCTTGTCCGCATACCCAACATTTTCTATTGACAGGTGGCTGGCTTTGGTGTCAAGTCCACACCTGGCTGTGTCTCAACTGATCAATGATGTCTATATTTTACTACCATCAGCTCTGTGCTACCATTATCACTTCTACAATTTACTATCATCGGTTATAAGCTCTAACAACCAGTTATCAACTCTATACTGCCATCAATTATCAACTCTACTGTCACATTACTGCCATCAGCTGTAATACTACCATTAGTTATCAGCTCTATACTTCCATCAATTATCAACTCTATACTACCATCAATTATCAACTCTACTAGTACATTACTGCCATCAGTTATAAGCTCTATACTATCATCAGTTATCAACTCTACCTTTCTACCATCAGCTCTACATTACAAAACGAATTGGCACCTAAATTCAGTCTCTCTTAGTCTTACTGAAAATTCCACAAATATAAGGTGCTTCACATTTTGGTTGTGTCAGCCCTTGAAATATCTGATTCAGCATTTCTTATCCTTTTACCATACAAATTACAGTATCCACATTATTAATTTCACCTCTATGGTAGATTTTCATTCCCAAAATATACAATTTGCTTTTGGCATACAGTCAATGTCAATAGGGGCTTATAGTATAATATAGTGCCACGCAGTCTACTATTATATAATAATACTTCATAGAAATAGGTCTTTTCCATTTTTAAGACGCTGCTAACATCTACACTACCTAGCTTTTAAAATCTCAATGTAGTTTGATAGTCATTTATTTCAGTTCATTATTTGCATACACATCAAAATGGAATTTGCAGTACACTGTTAAAAAGTCTTGTTAAAAATTTTAAAGTCTAACTGCATGCTAACATTGTTAGAGGCCACACATTAGGTTTTCTGATTTGAGAAAGGGAGGGGGGCGTTGCATAAATCTCATTCTGGAACTGCCATTGAAGTGTACAGTAGCTTTAGTACAGCATAGTTTGTTGAAAATTATCAAAAGTACAGTTTTGATGCAAACGTACTTACCGTATGTCATTCATGAAAACAACAGTGATAACATTAGCAGATAAAAAATGAATAACACGATTTTACAATTTTCCCTTAGCCAACATTATGACATTACATGACATTACTGAACATATAAAGGATATCATCCAAGGGAAAGGGGAAGGCCACACAAGACTAATGCTCCATGCAGTAGAATTTGATATTGCCCTGTAGCAAGTGGCTGGAAAATGTAGATAGAAGATCTTTTTACTGTCCTGAAATGGTGATAAGAACACACCGATTTATTTCCCTGAAGGTTTCAGATATTCTATTGGTAAAATACAGCAAGTGGTGAAGATGAAAACTGGGCTGAAAGGAAAATTTGTGTCTATTTCTGATCAAACCTTGAATTTGCATTTACCATTTAGGCCCTGGTAGATTCTTTTTTCATCTTGATAAATTTCCAGTTCAGCTATTTTTTCAGTCCAAGATCCAGCAAATAAAATTGGTGTGGCCTTACTGGGCAGTTTTTCTATTGTCTTGACTACAGCCTTGTCACCATTCTCCTCCCCTTTCCCTGCAAAAGATTCTCCTTAAATCAAAGTACATGAATGTAAACAACAATTTACAATTATAGATTCAACAACAAACGCACACATCAAGTAATTGTACATGTAATTGCCTTTTAAACCATCTAGTCATTAGTAAAATCTTGCAATATACAATGTATCAGAAAAGTACATGTACACCTTGGAAAAGCTGTCTAGCAGTATGAAATAGAGATTCAGAAATTTACCACTGGCGGTAAGCAGTGGGTTTATCTAGAGCAACATCAACTATTACAGTGTCATATGCAGCTGAGCTACCCAGCAATCATCGTCCCTATCTACAGTACATCAGTACAAAACTGCAACCTACTATTCCTACATAATCAGTCACAGCCATTATCTCTTACATTATACTTTTTAACTGCGCTTATTTGAGATAGCTGGTTAATGGAGGTGGTTAATGGAGCTTTATATTTCAGGCGACTTACTTTTTCCTACTTTTGTGGGTATCTCACTGAGGATGCAGTAAGTTGGTAGAGGCGCTGTGTCAGCTATCTGACAGAATACTCAACGAAGTTCATCGCTGATTTTTGCTTTCTGAGTTCTGTTGTCTTTTTAGATATTCATGCATTTGTACATTTTTCATGATATTTCTAAGCTCCAAGCAGATCTTGCTGTGGCTTGAGAAGGACTTAAGCCAGCAGAGGAGTTTCATTGGTCACCACAAGATCTGCTTGGAGATTATGATATTCCCATTATAAAGTCAAGGGTAGCACAGATGGAATTTAGGACACAGCGACGCTTCCAATGCACCACTTTTCTCTCTGTAAGTTGTTTTTATTTCCATGTATGTATATGTGAAACTGGGCCCTATCGAAAACCAGTGTAATGGCACTGAATAGGCTACCCAGGTGTTTCAAAATAAACAAACAAACAAACAAACCACAGCTTCAGTGAGTGAGTTTACTTACTTTTTCCTACTTTCACACCTTCCTGTTTTGATTTGATGTTTATTTTCTGTCCACATTCTTATGTAAGATTGATGCTTGTGCTTCTGAAATGCCACACCAATTTTATTACTTGGTAAACCTCATTATAAGAAGCATATAGAAATGGTAGGTCTGTAACATTCTGTATAATGTTAGCCTAATTTTAGTCATTTAAAAATATATTTTCAGAACCAACCAATAAAATTGGTGTGACCTAAAATACACCAATTTTACAGTAGCATCTCTGTAAGTGCTCGGCTATCTCTTTAAAACAGTTCCAGGCCAAAATGTGTGACAGACACAACAGAATATTGACGCTGCTAGTTACGCTAGGTTACCTTTATCCGCAGGGTAATGTTTATCCATTGTCTTTAAAAACAGTATTTAGGGATACCGTGTCCATGCTTAGTAGCAGTTTCAAATGGCAAAATTTTGAATTTCAAAATATTACTGTGACAATATTGTATAGATGGCACTACTGGTTGCAAATTGTATTATTTTAAAAACATTGCAGTTGAAACTACCAACTGTCCACATTATATCTCTAAATTCTTTTTTAATAATACAGATATAGGTTACCCCGCAGATAAAGGTGAACTAGCATTATAATAGTGTATTCAAATTAGTGAAGACCTTGCCAAGTCTACTGACGTCAAACATGTACCTTTGCCAAGGAATCATTCTAATTTCATTGGACTGGCCTGTGGCCATACTTACTCCCCAATAGGTCTGCATAATCACATCACAGCTTTACAAGTGACCAACGCTTGTGTTCAGCTCTCACCTAACATTAGCAAATCATGATATTTTCATATATTTTCATATCATACCATGTTTTTTTATACATGTACTATCATCCAATGAATGTTTCTACAGTCCAGCGGTATAGCTGAAAAAATCAGGCTTTGAATTCTGCAGATTTGTCTATATTCAACTGCATGTGGTGCTTTTAGACAAATTTGCACAATTTTTCAGCTATGCCTCTGGACTACATTTGTACATGATTAATAAGGACTTGATTGAGACCAACAAGAATATAGGATATAGTATTATACTCTCTTGCATTAGTTCAATCCACATCTGCTGTGTGGTTATAAAGCTCACTTTAAAATCCGATGCAACACATATTAGCATATAAAATGGCAATCTGAGATCTGCAACTCCAACAGACAAGTATAGCAGCACTGACAATGTAGGGCAACACTGTGTTATATTGCAAAAACACACACAAATACACAAACAAATACACAGTCAAAGACTAGCTGAGAGAACCAAGTAAATATCATGATGTTAAACATGAAATTTGCCCTGTTCTTCGATACACAGTTACACTGTCTAGCAGGCACACAATTGGAAAACTGTACCAATCACTCTCTAGCTGAAGATTATTACACTTTAAGTGATCAAATAGGGTGGAATAAATCATTGAGTGGTAGAAGTGATTACCTGATAGTGCGTGACAGTTAGTGGCAATTGTTCACAAAGCATTAGAGCCTTTAGTTGAGTGTAAATATTATAAAGCCTGAAAAATTGCAGGTTTTGAAAAATTTTCAATACAATTTGCAGTCTTGCAGCAAAGTGCAAGCTGCGGGTGTGTACATTGTTGCATTGTCTTATATAAAACATTAAGGAAAGGAAAAGGATCTAAGAAACCCTTTTCAGAGGTTCATCCATCCTTGTCACAGACATCACATATTGGTGTAAGAAATGCCAGACTGGTAAGGTGGTTCCTCCTGCATCATTATGGTCCTTTCTTAGAGGGGGGTGGTTCCAATTTGATCCCGCCATCTTCTGACACTCCCATGTGATCCTTCGATATCAGATCTGTCGGGGACAGAAAAACAGCTGCATCAGGTACGCTTGCATGAAACAGGCAATTATTGCAAAATCTTTTTACCCTTATGGCAGATACTTCTATTAGCAATGCTCTTATCTGTTGCCAATGTAGAGATAACAAGGATTCCCTCAGGAGAGACAATTGCAGCACTCTGTCAAAGAACGACAAGAAATCTCAACCATCGATCATTTACAGACTGCTCATTATGTTCAACACATGTCTCACAGTGCTTGCAGGTCACAATGGTATCTTACATTGATACAATTCTAGCTAGTGTCTTTCCTTCTGTCAGAATTTTGCTGCTGGGGATGGATAAAAATTTTGACGTGACAGACCGTGAGTTTACCAGCAAACTTTGCCCCTCAAAATAAAGGAAACAACTTTTCAGAGGGTCTAGATTTCAAAATTCCCCCCTCGGATCGTCGTGCCTTTGAAAGGATTTCCATTAAAAATCCAAGGGACAGAAAAAAATTCAGGCTCGCTAGAACATTACATTGATACAAGTATGCCTAAACTCTTAGAAGGCTAGCATTTGTGCACACAAAAATGCAGGTTCCCCTTATTTCACTATGGTGTATCCATTATTGTGAACATAAGAAGCATTGCAGAAAATCAGTTCTCTAAAATGCCAGGATAAAATCAAGATAATAGGATTTGCTACTGAGCAAAAAAGGGCTCTACAGAAGCCGTACAAAATTGGTTGCCTGCGGGCAGATTTTCTGCTGAAAATTGCTTTTGATATCACAGACTAGTACCGGCAACTGCAGTATGTAATATACATTCTCATAATTCCACCAAGTGCCATTATACTGCCACCTCAAAAAACCTTGTTATAGAGGCCTTCTCAAGATTGTCTCCAATGCCTAAATATCTGAATTGTATTACATTTAAGATATTTAACATGCGGTGTTCAAGACAATCATGGGAAGACCTCTATACTGACGTTTTTTAGGTGGCGGTATAATGGCGCCCGGCGGAATTACGATAGTCGATGCTACATTTTGAATCAGGTCATTGAACTTTTTCTTTCTGCCTGAAAGTGTCCACAGTCATCACAAAGCTATGATGGTTTTGATGATATAGACGTGACATGCATGATACATAATGATTAGGTTCATCATGTAGATGGTAAGGTCATACAAGGTCGTAAATGGTTCACTAGTTTAGGTAGCGGCCATTTTATGGTGAAAGCCGCTATAGTGTCGTATTTACATAGTATTTAGGCTGAAGGCTGCACGGATTTTCTACGGAGGTTTGGAGATAAGACGTTTTGAGATGTGAGCTGATGTATAGATGTGAATATCAATCAGCACTAGGGACAGCAATTTATGTGTGAGTGGTTTTCAGAAATGGTGTTAGGGATGGATGTGTGCATGTCATTCAGAACAAGAACAAGGACAGAATGGATGTTAGAATACTAGTTAACATCGGGGATGGTTGTGTGGATGTTGTTCAGCACCAGTGACAGGGGTGTGTGTGTGAATGTTGTTCAGCACCAGGGACAGGGATGATTTTGTGAATGTTGTTCAGCACCAGGGACAGGGATGGATGTGTGAATGTTGTTCAGGGAGAGGGATGAATGTGTGAATGTTGTTCAGGGACTGGGACAGGGATGGATGTGTGAATGTTGTTCAGCACCTGGGACTGGGATGGATGTGTGAGTTGTTCAGCACCAGGGACAGGGATAGATGTGTGAATGTTCAGGGTCAGGGATGGGTGTGTGAGTAAGTGAATGTTCAGCACAAGGGTCAGGGATGGGTCTGTGTGTGCGTGTTGTTCAGCACCAGGGACAGGGGTGGTGTGTGAATGTTATTCAGCACCAGGGACAGGGATGGATGGATGTGTAAATGTTGTTCAGCACCAAGGACAGGGATGGATGGATGTGTGAATGTTGCTCAGCACCAGTGACAGGCATGGATGTGTGTGATTATAAAAAGAATGCTGCTGCAATTGCTCACAAATACACACCAATGTTCAGATTTCACAAAGACATGGATTGAGATAAACTTGAAATAGGTGTAGCGATGTCCAAGCTTGTAAAAGTTGTCTTTTTACCAACACCAATGCATCAAACCATAGACAACATCTCCACTATGACATAGATACATGCGTTATGAGCTTGCCTGTGAGAGAGAAAAAATCTGAGTCCATTATGGAAAATACAATGGATAGGCTGATGAAGAGATATTCCTCTCTATGTTATTACTGACAGAACGAAAGGGAAAAACATTGTCCAGTTGCATAAATAGAATTAGTAATTCCTGTCTGACTTATTTTCACGAATGCATCTGTTATGCTAGTTCACCTTTATCCACGGGGTAACCTATATCCGTTGTTATATCAAACTGCAACATTTTTAAATTTTGAGGTCCGTTGTTGCATGAAACTGAAATATTTGCAGTTTGAAACTACCGTCCATTGACTTGGTATCCCTAAATACCCTGTGTTTAAAAACAACGGATATAGGTCATCTCACAGATAAAGGTGAACTTCCGCCTACCTTTGTATTTCTTGGCACTTGGTACTCGAGTGAGTTTGGAGTCTAGCTCCTCATCGTCTGAGATTTTCAAGACCTGTGTCCGGTACTCCAGTATCTTGGTCAGCAGGTCTGGTCGCCTCGTGATCTCGAAAACGTGCTCGATGTACGACAGATCATCTGTGGAGGACAAGGCCTTGCAATAAGACTTGCTGTTTTCTTGAAGAAGGTGGCTACATTTAAGAAGCAGGGTTGGACAAGTCCACCAGCCCTATTGTCCAGGGCAAGTGAACGTGCTGTTCGGGCAAGTGCATGACCTACCCCACTTGCCCGATCGGGCAAGTAAGATTTTTTCATTGAGCTTGATTTTGATATACTTGTTACTTTTTACAATCATGACATCAAGTAATGGTAAACATAGAAAAATAGAGGCAATAATAAGAATTCCATTTGCAGGAAGTAAAAATGCATATACAACATGTAACAGTGACATTTTAATTTTGGGCAATTGAAAAATCTATTCGGGCAAGTAAATTTTTTATGTGCTTGCCCGATAGGACAAGTGAATTTTAGAAAACTTGTCCAACCCTGAGAAGTCTAACATTTTTCTTGCAGCCTACTATATTGTAGGCATACTAACTATCCAGTGATGGTTACAGGTAATAGTAGGTCTATGCCCAGGATACTTCCAATTGACTAATTACGTTCGTCAGAAAGTTATCTTTTCAGTTTGCAATGATGGGCCTCAAGGTACTGCAGCAGGGCTTCAAAGTTTGAGTGCTATGGTAACCATTGTGATATTGAATGGTTGATAGCTCTTGCTTGTAATGTAAATTTTTTAGCTCACTTTGCAGTAACCCATTTTTAAATTTTAAACTGTAATTTTTAATGCCAGTCTGTGACAGTTACTCATTTTACATACAAATTTATTCATCTTTTATTGATTTATATGATACTATCAATATATTTATTGATGTTGAAGAGATCTGCATTTTCTAGCAAGTGTTGAAGGGCCTTTAATACATTATGCGCAACCTTTTAGAGTCACACACAATGTATAATATTGTATTGAAGGGCCAATCAGTCAATATATGCACTTTACACCGAGCGTGTAAATGTCACTTAGGATAGGTCTCTTAAGGGCTTGGAGCCACACCTCAAGAGAAAGCTTTAGTTATTGGTGTGTAAAAAGCACTCAGTCTGTTAGGCCTAGGAAATAAATGTTCTGTTTCCTGCTACCCGACCATGAACCCTAGCAAAAATCTGCCAACCCTTTTCTTAGATGGATGTGGGCAAGGAACATTCATTTGAAATCTGAGACAGTGATGAAATTTGAAACAAACTTGAAACCCATTCCCTAATTTGCTCATACATGTGATTGAGGGACCGATCAGCGCCCTCATCCAAAATTTGGACGATTCCAGGCGTTAATTTCAAACGATTTCAGATGAGATGTCAAGGTTCCCAGACAAAATAGCAGAGTTGCAACTGTATATAGTGAACAATAAAAGTCAGAGCAAGAATCGATTAATGTATATATATTAGCTATATGATAAGCACAGGAGTGAACTACTATCCGAATGGTACCTAGGTTAGTATTTCATACAGACTTAAAAGATTAGGGCCTTCAACAGATTATGTACACTAAATATCATATTAGTCCATCTCACGCCATCCAACATGAAATTGATCCATGGTCTTAAAGTGTAACAGAATAAAAATTATAAAGATTCAAACTTTAAACATTTAATATTGAGCATTTCCACTATCTGTCTACCAGAGGTAACGTTAAGCGTTTCTTGAAATATCAAAGGATTTACATGTGTGAAGGATACAGAAAGTCATGTTTCCAAAGCATTAGCTATTCATAACGACCTATACTTTCCTCTGAAGTCAGGTTTTATGTGTCCTTATGAGGTTAGATCTAAGCCATTCCACCTTCAACAACCTTCAACAACAAAGACATTTACGAAACGCTAGAGCCTGAGAGCCAATCGTGATGTCTGTAACATTACCACTAGTGCTTCTAAGCACTGCACTTCTATCTGGGGGGTGCTAGTCACTTAATGGGTAAGCTTTTCTTATGCTAAGCACTGCACTTCTATCTGGGGGGTGCTAGTCACTTAATGGGTAAGCTTTTCTTATGCTAAGCACTGCACTTCTATCTGGGGGGTGCTAGTCACTTAATGGGTAAGCTTTTCTTATGCGGAGCAAAAACCGCAACATGCCTTCCAGTTCATCTCCAAGCAGATGTTCGGAGGGAAGATGTTTTTTTACAAAACCCATTTTCTGACAAAACTCATCACATCTGCTTGGTCATCATCATTATCACTGTACTGTACGCTCTGGATGCTTTGTCTAATGCAGTTGCATATTCAAATGATATGCAGCAAGTCTTATGTATCTATCTTTTTTTATTTCAAGTTACTACGCCCGTTTCAAGATAGAAGGAATTTCTGGCCACGAATATTGGCTCATCATCGTTTGCAGTCTGCATGGGAAGTGATTGGTGATTATTAGTATTTGAATATCAATTTTGATCCAATAGACTGATGTCCTGGTAGCCAGCAGCCATCGGATATAAACAACAACAGCGATCGCTCGTATTGTCAATGTGGTATAACATAAACATAATACTATTACTGCCAGGTCATAAATATCTGCCACCCTGAAAAAGTATATCTAAAGAGATCACAAACACAACATCCAGCATAATGCACTGGTGCATACATGTACATGTATCTAAAGCTATAGCTGTGCATAACTGGGGGGTACTGTACTAGAGCTCTCTCAAACACACTGTTTTGCAAAGTGGCGGATTTATGTCCTAGCGGGTAAATGTTGAATGGTGGTTAGATGGGTTGCCATGATATTTGTTACTATCATTTTCCATGGCCAAGTCCTGAAAAGAAATCCTACTTCTCAACGTTACCTGGCGATAAAGAGCAACTTATGATAATGACAGCAGAATTTCATACCCTAATGTCTCAACCAG
Organism: Branchiostoma floridae; assembly: GCF_000003815.2. Lineage (NCBI taxonomy): Eukaryota > Metazoa > Chordata > Leptocardii > Amphioxiformes > Branchiostomatidae > Branchiostoma > Branchiostoma floridae. The sequence goes on from NC_049979.1 coordinate 27,851,068, forward strand.
GTCTACTAGCAACGATAAGCTTGCACTTTGTACAGACTCTGTGTCGATACCTCAGTGCCAGGAGGCAAAAGCAAAGGCTTTGGCTTACCTCCTGGTGTCTGGGAACCACAATCATCAAGTTATCGCTGCATTCAGATTCAAGCCTTCTTTTTGAGTTACTGTAACAGTTATTTTATATGCCCTCCGTGAGGGAACATTTGATATCATTGGTTTTATCTAGTGTCTATGGACACTGGTTCCAAACTTTCGAATGAACTCCGTTGACCTTGTTCACAGAATGAATGACGGAGGTCAATGGAGTTTGTCAAAAAATTTAGAGCGGTCCCTATACCGGTAGTGGTAATTCCAGTGTTGGAAGTAAAGTGTTAGCATTTTTCTATAACTTATTCTACCAACACAGATGTGTAAGAAAGGAGTAAAAACAGAAAGAAACAACATGCTAATACCCTGGATTGAACACGGGCCGGCAGATCACAAAGCCAGCAGTGCTAACCACTATACTACAAAAGGCTGACCAGCCCATTGGCCTGGCTTATTATTATTGGTGCTACTTGAACCACCCACTGTTACACATGCTAAAATAAATAGATGCATAAATAAATATCCCACAGAGTTCTTGCATGCAAATGAACCTGACCTTGAGCCAGCTTCTCGATCTTCTCTAAGAACATGAACCAGTCCCGAGGAGTCTTCAGCTCCGGCACCTTCTCCTCGGGTATGTCGTCCTTACAGGCCGTCTTGAACTGCTCCAAGTCGTCCGATGTGATGAGGTTGGTGAGATCCAGTAGGAACTGGAGGTACGTCTCCGAGTCCAGCTCCGACATTCTCACGTATCGAGTTGCTGAGCCTCTGTCTTAAAGTATTACTGTTCCACTGTAATAAAGGCAACCACATCATTAGCTTTATCATCAGACTGATTAAGTAAAAGATGTCATCTCTAAAAAGTTGAAGGACATGAGCTGTTGATTGTGGAAAATGTACTCGTATTTCATTATAAATTTTTTCATTTTTTGTTTCCAAAATGAACTAGTATCTGCTGAACAAAGGACTTGAGTTAGCTAGTAACAGCTTTCAAAAATGGACTCAAGTAGTACTGTTAGCAGGACTTACATTGGTACCTTTTGCATCAGAAGCTGAGATACTTGTGATACAGTCTCCAGAGTAAATGCACTAGAATTTGGCCAGAATGATTCAATTTCTTATGCCTGCTTATATAAGCAGGTTGCAGGTTGCAGGTTGCAGGTTAGCTGAGCCAAAATGATGATAAAATGTCTAGTACTGTATTCTACAGTGATTCAGGTAGGCATGGATTAGGCCATTCATGTTCATTTTAAGGGTTTTTTTGTCATGGATATGTTACCTGAGCAAGGTATGGGGTTCAGGTGACTGTCATTTACTTGAGATTTACCCCATTTTTTGTTATTTTTGGCCCTCTTCCTTGTTTTTTAACCATCCCTCCAATCAGTGCCAGACTGCAGACCAGTGACAGTGTAAAGAGGACTTGATTTTGGTATTCTGGGGGTATATTGCTGGGGGAGGGGGGGGGATTCCCCTATGGGAGGGGTCCGAGACTAGATGAATGTTGTGATTTAGCCTTGTCACACTCTTTTTCATTCTTTTTGCCTTTTCTATGATTGTCCCTATCCATACAAGTAGCCATTATAGACCTTCTAGGGCCCTTGAATAGACTTTAGGCTTGCCTTGAAAGTGTCTAGAAAGGGGATGTAGGAGTCTAAGTGCAGAGAAGAATGTCTCCATTAGCTTATGTGACCAACTTTTATTCACTGTCTTGTTTCTGTCAAATTCCACCTGTAGCCAGCATCCCTAGCCCAGGTCCACAGTAGTGTAGGTCATCAATCCCCAGGGGAGTGTTTCTTATCAGAGGTCTTTGATATTGATGATTTTTACTTCACACCCCTACCCCGCAGTGGGTGATATGATTGACATCTGTCAATTGTGAACTTGAATTTACTAGAAGGGGTGACGCAACCAACGTCTCCCCTGAAATAAATTTTCCCTTATAATATTTCTTTGGTTCCATTCATATGATCTGCAATTTTTCCCTCTCCAACATCACATTTGAACAGTTGCAGTTAGTCATGCCTCAGTTGGGTTGGGGCATTATTTGGAATACACAGAATTCTACTGCTTATTATAAAGGGAGGCCAGATGGTTCCAGCTGGTCTCATGAGGAAAGTCGACTGTATGCACCGCCAATCAGGCTGTGCTATATGGATGACGACATCACCACACAGACTTCTGCAGCTGAACCACCAAGAACAAGACGATAATTTTCCCTGATTTTTCAACAAGCAATCGTCAATATAATAAGTGCATAATTGTTGATGACAAAATGATAAAAGATCAGATTCTTTTCTTCAACATACAGTCACTCCTTTTTTCAGGAATATCACACAAATGCATTAATTCTTCCATGAGTTATCCTTGTCTAAATTTTTCAACAAAAACACCCCTGCAATTTCAAAACTAACTGATAGGGAGCCTGAACCCTTAACATTTCTTCTAAATTATAATAATCTTCCACCAATTAGCAAGACCATATCATTTCCAGGATAGAGAAACCAAACAACTTCTGCTGCAGTCACATACCAAGACCTGATCACATACTAGCTATTAAAAATTTACCCATAGCAAGTAGATAAGAAATGATATTGTGCACCGTGATACAAACAAAAACACCAAAATCTCTCTTTCATAGGTGAAAATCGGGCTTGGTATTGATGCATGGATGTTTATTACCTTTCGTTCAAACACTTTTGAAGCCTTTTACGAAAACTGAGATTCCTTAAAACTGTTTTGTTTAGCTTTCTAAATATTATCTACCAATGTTCTTATTAACTGTTCCAACATAGATTTACCATTCATTGTAACATGTCAGAACATTTTGTAAATGGGTCAATGGGCTGGGAAGAGAGCAATTCACACATCCTTGCAAAGTACAGGTAATTATGCCTAGGTTCCATTAATAAACTGCACACCACAAAATAAAGACCCACCAGTACTGTGTCCAGCTGTGAAATTTATAAAATATACAGAAGCAGGCAGTAAAGCCAGATTAGCACATACTTTTATGTTGGCAATAACCCAAATCTACCATTTGGAAAATGATGCAAATTTTTAGATCAATGTTCTGACAGTTATCACATACTAGATGTTTGAAAATTGATCTAGACAAAGACAAACTTGTGCAGTTACATGCAAAATTTCCAACATATATAGCTGACCTTCAGAATGAAGGTTACATATTGTTTTGGTCTGTCTGACTGTCACTGTTTGTCTGTGTGCATATCTGTGTGTCTGTATCTGCTTCCAAATATTTGTGGTCAGCATAACTTAAGAACCTATGAATTGACTAATTGTTGTATACTTGGTATGTGGATAAGGGCTTGTGTATAAGAAAGGAGTAGAAACAGATAGAAACAATAGTCTGACTCCCGGGATTCGAACCCGCGCTGACAGATCACAAACCCAGCAGTGCAAACAACTACGCTACAAAAGGCTGGCAGCCGTTTGGCATGGTCGTTTGGCGGTACTTGAACCCCACTGTTACACTTGGAAGACGAAGGTCAAGGTTGATTTTTGACGACCAGGTATTTGACCTTGCTAGTCCATCCAGATTTTCAATCTTTTGTCCTGGACATGCTATGGTTTTGATTCTTTAGTGGCATGTAGGAAAAAGTGGTGTAGGTTTGGGCCCCCTAGCAGCCTGCTCTGGAACTGCAGGGGCATTTCTGTTAAAATCTTTCAAGCTCAGGATAACCAGACTAGGAACTACGGCATTCCATGATACTCATCAGTTTGCTATAGGCAGATCTGATGTACACATTGAGACTAGAAATATGCAAATTAAGATTCATTTGAATAACTAACGAGGACATAATATAATTCTAGTGTATTTCATAATAGCACTTATACCATGTAATGTATGTAATCTGTGGCAGGTGGCACATTAACAGATACTAATTATGCAAATAACAGTCTAATTTGCTGACAGCCTAATTTGCTATCAAATGAAACTCATCCACCATAAAATCATCCTATATCCAATATGATATGGTATTGTGTTAGCAATAATACAAGTGAGACCTTCATTTGCATGAAATATCAATTGATGACCTTTAACCAATTACCTTCCTATCACAATACCTACTAATGAATATAAAAATTTTAACAACTATGGTATGATAGTATTTTGTCATATATTATGCAAATTAGAGCCTAATAATTCATACCTCATAATGCTTGTCTGATTCTTCAATAAATGTTGGGTGTGTTTGATTTTTCTATGATCATAGAACACTATTGGGCATATATGAAGTTTTCTCATTAATTTTGCAAATTGAACTGATTTGTATAATTTATTGCAAAATTGTTTGTGGAACATTTTGACCTTTACTTCCTGTCAAACTCCACAAGACATGCCTTAAATAGCTTATGGAAATAACTACTGAAACACAAATAAACAGACAAACATAGTGAAGACAATATAAAGGAACTTGACATATTTCAAAGGAAGGAATCTTGAACATGTTATGACAAAATGTATGAAATGTGGATAGGGGTTGGGTGTTGCAGGCTTGTGAACATTCTGTTGGCTGTTGGCAGCTTCCTTCCTGTTTTTCCTGCACGTTTGACCCCCTTTCCTTAATACCCAATTACTGTCATCAAGAATAGGGGATCAGAAGACTATCACTACAGTACTATGACTGACATCTACTGAATATGCATGTTGGCGCCCAATAAAACATACAAAAGGTCGTATAGTTACTGAGTTGGTTTTTCAGACGACATCTCATTACCATATTGACCACAAGATTTTGACCTAGACTGTACGTACAAAAGAATTGGGAAACACACCTCCCCCGTTTTGTAAGATAGTCTCGCCCGGCCTCACCCTTAATAATAGTGTAGCCAACAAGTAGATTTCTGGAACGATCCGACTACATAACTGACATTGCTGTTTGTAGACAGAAACAGGGACTGCCATTTGTAAGTTCGCTACAGTATGTGTTTATAACGGTTGCATATCTTTAGAAATGAAACGCAACCATTTAGTATGCCCTCCGGGCGTAACATTAGTTCTCTCGACCTCTCTTAACGTTACCAACTACAGATGTAACCATAGCCATATTCGGCTATACACTAACGAGTACAGCCTTCCTCTATATTCATCAAGAGGGGATAAACTAGTATTACTCACCGACAAAGCGAAGAGAAGAGGACAACCTCATGAAGCGGTTTTGGATCAATCCGTTTTTTCAGGGGTATCACGTACACCGCACCGGAAAAACTTTCACCCTTGCAAACACGCACACACTCCGTCTCTGTGTGCTGGCTTCGGCCTATCCTGGCAAGGATTGAAAACCATGAGGTAATGTTTGTTTGCCGGCAAGTCTCACTCGTTTTCTGGGGAGGAAGGCTACAAAACTCCGTAAAACCGTCGCAACCTTTAATAGACACTGCTTCTTTGTCATCTATACAACAAAACTGGAAAATTAAGGCAAGCTTCTAACGGGATATGATAATAATTTGGGTGAACCTTTTTTGTACAAGGAAGACAGTATAGCACACCTTGGCTTGGTGTTGGAAGATGCCATAAGCCGGTTACGTGGCGGGCTTTTCAAAATGGCTTTTCTTTATTTTATGGAATAAAAGAGCGCTTGAACAGTCAAACAATGGATCGTGAGATTTGGAGATAGAATGGTCGTAGCTTCATGCAAGAAGATGATTTTAAGGTCTACGTCACAATTCGAAACCAGGGCCAGGCCGGGCAGCTTTCGGGAACGAAAAGTATGATATAAAAGACGCCAAACTACACAAGGCGTAAAGAGAAAAGTCGTTGGCATTGTATTCTACGTACATGTATACATTTCTAGATTACGGACGATAATACCCAGGCTATGTACAAGATAATACTTGTTGGGCCGCGCCTGTTGGCGACAAATTACTGCGGCAACTTTGCGAATTTTCGATGGATAAATACTTCGAAATTGGCCAGACAGACTTGGGACTACAGCTTGAGACAGGCCGGCGTGTTATCAATTTGACTCGCCAATTTCGACCATTTTTCCAGCGCGCCCGTGGAGTCTGGTAGCGACACTATCATATAACAGGGCTGGGTATTACATGTAGCTGTTCGCCGGGACTTTAAACCTTGCATCATTGTTTGTGACACGCGCACAGTTTGTGACACAAATAAGGTTACTTATGAATATATTGCACCAGGCATTCCTGCACGTTCCGGACGTAGCAGTAGACGGGTCCATTCTATGACGAAGTGAGGCGAAAATTTGGTTGTCAATTAAAAAGTCCCTAGGAGGTTGGTTACTAGTAGATGAAGGTGTAGTCTTCTTTAATAATGTCATTTACCAACACAGATGAAATGCTAAAGTTGCTTACATGACATCTATCTTATGTCTGAAGCAACCTACGGCCAGACACTTGCACGTAACGGCTCCAAATCTGACCTAGTGAAAGAAGTCAAAGAAATGAACCACGAGCTTTCGCTCTACTAACGTTATATGTTTTTGTACCGTGTATATATTGATAGATTTATTAGGACTAGATGTAATCCGTATTTCTATCATATCTTATCTGGTCGTTACATCCCTTGTGACCTCAGGGAAAGCAGCGTGTTGGCCGATTTCAGCTTCTCAGGAATGAATAAAGGTTCAAACAAACAAACTTGTTTGAAACGGGTTGAAAAACGTTTCGCGACAAACAACGCCATGTGTCACGTACAGCAAACGATGCGTGGAAACCTATATAACTGTACTTACAATCACAATGAAGTTCTGTTCGACGTAGCCAAGGCCGCGCCAATGTGTAGAATATCCACAGGATGAAATCTACATGTGAATATATATTTTTATTTTTATTTTTATTTTTAGAGGCTGTGTCATTGAATCAAGGTGGTCACACAGCGCCCCCTAACAGTTCCCATCACATCGCACAATACGTGCGCCGGAAAAATCAGATCGTCAAGCTACTAGTATCTTATTTTTCAATACAATACAATACTATAAACAAATGGCGTATCATGTTGCAGCCGGAACCTACACCTCTTCAGTAGATTATTTTTCTTTTTTTCTTAAGAGAGTTTGACCGAACAATGCGCCGGAAATGACTCATTTTTACGTAAATACAATACCTGTATGGCCCGCCGGAATATTGGCACAGTTGTGACATAAAAAGAGAATAACACGCGGTGGCCCTCAGTTTTTCACCTTGTGAACCAACATGCATGTAGCGATTCGTACTCTTGCGTTCACTCTAAACTTTCTATAGCATGTATCTCACTGGGCTATGCCGAATGGCCATTGCGCCAGGAATTCGCAAATCTTCGCAATTCATAGCTTGTAATGGCGATTTTGTCCTTAAAAGTTTCAAGAAATGTGCCATTGGCATAATGGCGAAAATGGACGCAAAACTGTGAACATTCTTAAAGTTTGATAACTTGAAATCTCTTTAGTGCGAATTTATTTCATCATTTTACACGTTATTCACTAGTTGTTATTTCAGTTGCAAACTATTTCCGATTGAATTACCTTGTATCGAAACTGAGAATGTTACATTCCATGCGAGGAATGGCTTTTTTTTTGTTGTTGCTCAGATATGGCCTTCGTACGAAAATGCATCGCAATTCAATGTGACCGCAGGGCCTAGGGGAAAATTGGCACATAATGTTGCTCCTAGCGCAATTTGTAGGTACAAATTCCTGGGCACAATTTCCTAGCGCAATTTGACACAATGTCTTAGCGCAATTTGGCGCAATCTCGTGAGCTACCTACTTTTTGACAGGGACTTTTATGCACTTACCATCCGCAGCCTTCTGCAACCTTCAATTACTACTAGTACTCCCACCCCAGAGCCTGTTGGTCGTAGATAGTTGCGAGAGCAGCAAGCTGTAAAGAGGCTGCAATCCTAACGTTAGATCTTTAAGCCCCGCCATCCGCACATTTAGAACTTATTCTTCACATTCAAAGCTTTCAGGGCCTGGAATTTGTAAATGGGTCATTCGACTGTCCATAAATGTAGTCATTTGAAACCTCCATAGTTCGCTAAAAATAGTAGAAATTATTGGTAACATCACATCAAAGGAGCATGTCGAGAGTCACCTTCTAGACAAATAACTGTTATTTCATAGGTGTCCATTGGTGAAGTAATGCTTTTATTGCTTTAGGTCGCAAAGTGTTATCCTCGGCCAGCTAACTCCTCTCCCATGTTATCTATCTCTTTTAGCCAATTTGTACTACTGGTATTTTTTTCCAGCGAACTGTGGAGCCTGGTAGAGGCTACGTAGAAATGCCCTTGATTTTGATCGGAGGACAGAAAAATTATGTGAAGCCTGCGTGCATTGAGAATTTTCGTTACATCTATTTCGTTACACCTATGGTGGTATGCTCCTCTCACAAGGCTCTTGTTTGTCCGGTCTGAGAAGGGATCATAAACGTTTATATTTCCTTGTCATCCCAAAAATGTAACACCTATAGCAAGCTATCAGTGATAGCTATCGTGGCTCGGATATTACTAACGCTGCTTTCGTGGATTTATTAAAATTCGTCGTTGTTTTTCTTCAAATCTAACGCTATCATAGTGCTGCAGGAGTAGTGTTTACTTGTGTATAACGTTATTGTTTACAGCGCTACACCTGTTCCCGCGCGCCAAAGGCAAAGACAGGTGGTCAATTAACTCAATTTGGAGGGTAACCAATCAGAGGTGATATGCAAATGAAGCGGGCATGGTTGTGACGCTGTGAATTTTCCACCGTATTTCGTGAAATATTTGGGCTAGAACTGTAACAATATGAAATGTTTGGAAATTTGCTTTACATTTAAGCCTGAGGCCACAGCAATTCAATTTCTTGGTTCTCTGTTTTTTTTGCAGGAACTTGATTGGGTTGAAAAATCGCATTCTCCAAGCAGAGGTTTCGCGCGATTTTGTGGTGGTCAGGATTTCTTACGACTGCGTCTCTTCGTCAGAAATCCCGGTCAGTACTATTCTAATTGAGTCAAGTTAGCGCTCTCAGCCTGTTTGCGCATTCCTTAAGAAGCGTAAACAGGTTGGGGGCGCGCCACGTGACCTCAATTACACCTGGACATACTCACCTGACACAGGGGTACTTATTACACTGAGAAATCTTGCATTTTGTCATTCGGAGCGGACGAGCCTCACCGCAGCGTAGGGGAAGCTTCGCTACCACGTTTCTCGTCTTCTTCACGTGCTCTCGACTTTGTTTTTAGACCAGGTCTTCCCAGCGCGACAGATGCTGATTTTGAGAGCTTTTGATTTTGAGAGGTTTGGGGGATGGTTTACTCTTACCAAGGAGATTTAATAGCTCCATGCTCTTACTTATCGTCCTGGGGTTTGCAGACTACGGTTGGTCGGGTCGGAGAGCCCGAGAATAGAGCCCAGGACGGGTAGTTTAACGTGGCAGCCTGGCGACGGAGTTACTTGAACGTTTTGGCCGACTTAGAGCATTCTTCTTGGGGTTCACAGGTG